>NW_025964012.1:0-39353 GCF_023055435.1 Haliotis rufescens | reverse complement strand
ATCATGGTAGGAGTCTCAGACTTGGCTGGTCGACTCCTCAGGTCATTTGGGACATACTGAACTGAACATTTTTCACTTTGGAGCCAATGTTGAGATCGTCTTTGATCGCCCATAGCTCCACTCCCAGGGGTGAGCGGGGGTCAAGGACGGTGAAAACGTGACCTCCAGGTCAAGGTCTACCCGCATGCAAAGTTTCAAATCGCTGCGAGAATTTTTAATTTTTGGTGTCATTGGAGTACTAGGTGTTAGACTTATAGTCTTTTTACAGCATTTTTGACCAAAAAGGTCATATCATGGTAGGAGTCTCAGACTTGGCTGGTCGACTCCTCAGGTCATTTGGGACATACTGAACTGAACATTTTTCACTTTGGAGCCAATGTTGAGATCGTCTTTGATCGCCCATAGCTCCACTCCCAGGGGTGAGCGGGGGTCAAGGACGGTGAAAACGTGACCTCCAGGTCAAGGTCTACCCGCATGCAAAGTTTCAAATCGCTGCGAGAATTTTTAATTTTTGGTGTCATTGGAGTACTAGGTGTTAGACTTATAGTCTTTTTACAGCATTTTTGACCAAAAAGGTCATATCATGGTAGGAGTCTCAGACTTGGCTGGTCGACTCCTCAGGTCATTTGGGACATACTGAACTGAACATTTTTCACTTTGGAGCCAATGTTGAGATCGTCTTTGATCGCCCATAGCTCCACTCCCAGGGGTGAGCGGGGGTCAAGGACGGTGAAAACGTGACCTCCAGGTCAAGGTCTACCCGCATGCAAAGTTTCAAATCGCTGCGAGAATTTTTAATTTTTGGTGTCATTGGAGTACTAGGTGTTAGACTTATAGTCTTTTTACAGCATTTTTGACCAAAAAGGTCATATCATGGTAGGAGTCTCAGACTTGGCTGGTCGACTCCTCAGGTCATTTGGGACATACTGAACTGAACATTTTTCACTTTGGAGCCAATGTTGAGATCGTCTTTGATCGCCCATAGCTCCACTCCCAGGGGTGAGCGGGGGTCAAGGACGGTGAAAACGTGACCTCCAGGTCAAGGTCTACCCGCATGCAAAGTTTCAAATCGCTGCGAGAATTTTTAATTTTTGGTGTCATTGGAGTACTAGGTGTTAGACTTATAGTCTTTTTACAGCATTTTTGACCAAAAAGGTCATATCATGGTAGGAGTCTCAGACTTGGCTGGTCGACTCCTCAGGTCATTTGGGACATACTGAACTGAACATTTTTCACTTTGGAGCCAATGTTGAGATCGTCTTTGATCGCCCATAGCTCCACTCCCAGGGGTGAGCGGGGGTCAAGGACGGTGAAAACGTGACCTCCAGGTCAAGGTCTACCCGCATGCAAAGTTTCAAATCGCTGCGAGAATTTTTAATTTTTGGTGTCATTGGAGTACTAGGTGTTAGACTTATAGTCTTTTTACAGCATTTTTGACCAAAAAGGTCATATCATGGTAGGAGTCTCAGACTTGGCTGGTCGACTCCTCAGGTCATTTGGGACATACTGAACTGAACATTTTTCACTTTGGAGCCAATGTTGAGATCGTCTTTGATCGCCCATAGCTCCACTCCCAGGGGTGAGCGGGGGTCAAGGACGGTGAAAACGTGACCTCCAGGTCAAGGTCTACCCGCATGCAAAGTTTCAAATCGCTGCGAGAATTTTTAATTTTTGGTGTCATTGGAGTACTAGGTGTTAGACTTATAGTCTTTTTACAGCATTTTTGACCAAAAAGGTCATATCATGGTAGGAGTCTCAGACTTGGCTGGTCGACTCCTCAGGTCATTTGGGACATACTGAACTGAACATTTTTCACTTTGGAGCCAATGTTGAGATCGTCTTTGATCGCCCATAGCTCCACTCCCAGGGGTGAGCGGGGGTCAAGGACGGTGAAAACGTGACCTCCAGGTCAAGGTCTACCCGCATGCAAAGTTTCAAATCGCTGCGAGAATTTTTAATTTTTGGTGTCATTGGAGTACTAGGTGTTAGACTTATAGTCTTTTTACAGCATTTTTGACCAAAAAGGTCATATCATGGTAGGAGTCTCAGACTTGGCTGGTCGACTCCTCAGGTCATTTGGGACATACTGAACTGAACATTTTTCACTTTGGAGCCAATGTTGAGATCGTCTTTGATCGCCCATAGCTCCACTCCCAGGGGTGAGCGGGGGTCAAGGACGGTGAAAACGTGACCTCCAGGTCAAGGTCTACCCGCATGCAAAGTTTCAAATCGCTGCGAGAATTTTTAATTTTTGGTGTCATTGGAGTACTAGGTGTTAGACTTATAGTCTTTTTACAGCATTTTTGACCAAAAAGGTCATATCATGGTAGGAGTCTCAGACTTGGCTGGTCGACTCCTCAGGTCATTTGGGACATACTGAACTGAACATTTTTCACTTTGGAGCCAATGTTGAGATCGTCTTTGATCGCCCATAGCTCCACTCCCAGGGGTGAGCGGGGGTCAAGGACGGTGAAAACGTGACCTCCAGGTCAAGGTCTACCCGCATGCAAAGTTTCAAATCGCTGCGAGAATTTTTAATTTTTGGTGTCATTGGAGTACTAGGTGTTAGACTTATAGTCTTTTTACAGCATTTTTGACCAAAAAGGTCATATCATGGTAGGAGTCTCAGACTTGGCTGGTCGACTCCTCAGGTCATTTGGGACATACTGAACTGAACATTTTTCACTTTGGAGCCAATGTTGAGATCGTCTTTGATCGCCCATAGCTCCACTCCCAGGGGTGAGCGGGGGTCAAGGACGGTGAAAACGTGACCTCCAGGTCAAGGTCTACCCGCATGCAAAGTTTCAAATCGCTGCGAGAATTTTTAATTTTTGGTGTCATTGGAGTACTAGGTGTTAGACTTATAGTCTTTTTACAGCATTTTTGACCAAAAAGGTCATATCATGGTAGGAGTCTCAGACTTGGCTGGTCGACTCCTCAGGTCATTTGGGACATACTGAACTGAACATTTTTCACTTTGGAGCCAATGTTGAGATCGTCTTTGATCGCCCATAGCTCCACTCCCAGGGGTGAGCGGGGGTCAAGGACGGTGAAAACGTGACCTCCAGGTCAAGGTCTACCCGCATGCAAAGTTTCAAATCGCTGCGAGAATTTTTAATTTTTGGTGTCATTGGAGTACTAGGTGTTAGACTTATAGTCTTTTTACAGCATTTTTGACCAAAAAGGTCATATCATGGTAGGAGTCTCAGACTTGGCTGGTCGACTCCTCAGGTCATTTGGGACATACTGAACTGAACATTTTTCACTTTGGAGCCAATGTTGAGATCGTCTTTGATCGCCCATAGCTCCACTCCCAGGGGTGAGCGGGGGTCAAGGACGGTGAAAACGTGACCTCCAGGTCAAGGTCTACCCGCATGCAAAGTTTCAAATCGCTGCGAGAATTTTTAATTTTTGGTGTCATTGGAGTACTAGGTGTTAGACTTATAGTCTTTTTACAGCATTTTTGACCAAAAAGGTCATATCATGGTAGGAGTCTCAGACTTGGCTGGTCGACTCCTCAGGTCATTTGGGACATACTGAACTGAACATTTTTCACTTTGGAGCCAATGTTGAGATCGTCTTTGATCGCCCATAGCTCCACTCCCAGGGGTGAGCGGGGGTCAAGGACGGTGAAAACGTGACCTCCAGGTCAAGGTCTACCCGCATGCAAAGTTTCAAATCGCTGCGAGAATTTTTAATTTTTGGTGTCATTGGAGTACTAGGTGTTAGACTTATAGTCTTTTTACAGCATTTTTGACCAAAAAGGTCATATCATGGTAGGAGTCTCAGACTTGGCTGGTCGACTCCTCAGGTCATTTGGGACATACTGAACTGAACATTTTTCACTTTGGAGCCAATGTTGAGATCGTCTTTGATCGCCCATAGCTCCACTCCCAGGGGTGAGCGGGGGTCAAGGACGGTGAAAACGTGACCTCCAGGTCAAGGTCTACCCGCATGCAAAGTTTCAAATCGCTGCGAGAATTTTTAATTTTTGGTGTCATTGGAGTACTAGGTGTTAGACTTATAGTCTTTTTACAGCATTTTTGACCAAAAAGGTCATATCATGGTAGGAGTCTCAGACTTGGCTGGTCGACTCCTCAGGTCATTTGGGACATACTGAACTGAACATTTTTCACTTTGGAGCCAATGTTGAGATCGTCTTTGATCGCCCATAGCTCCACTCCCAGGGGTGAGCGGGGGTCAAGGACGGTGAAAACGTGACCTCCAGGTCAAGGTCTACCCGCATGCAAAGTTTCAAATCGCTGCGAGAATTTTTAATTTTTGGTGTCATTGGAGTACTAGGTGTTAGACTTATAGTCTTTTTACAGCATTTTTGACCAAAAAGGTCATATCATGGTAGGAGTCTCAGACTTGGCTGGTCGACTCCTCAGGTCATTTGGGACATACTGAACTGAACATTTTTCACTTTGGAGCCAATGTTGAGATCGTCTTTGATCGCCCATAGCTCCACTCCCAGGGGTGAGCGGGGGTCAAGGACGGTGAAAACGTGACCTCCAGGTCAAGGTCTACCCGCATGCAAAGTTTCAAATCGCTGCGAGAATTTTTAATTTTTGGTGTCATTGGAGTACTAGGTGTTAGACTTATAGTCTTTTTACAGCATTTTTGACCAAAAAGGTCATATCATGGTAGGAGTCTCAGACTTGGCTGGTCGACTCCTCAGGTCATTTGGGACATACTGAACTGAACATTTTTCACTTTGGAGCCAATGTTGAGATCGTCTTTGATCGCCCATAGCTCCACTCCCAGGGGTGAGCGGGGGTCAAGGACGGTGAAAACGTGACCTCCAGGTCAAGGTCTACCCGCATGCAAAGTTTCAAATCGCTGCGAGAATTTTTAATTTTTGGTGTCATTGGAGTACTAGGTGTTAGACTTATAGTCTTTTTACAGCATTTTTGACCAAAAAGGTCATATCATGGTAGGAGTCTCAGACTTGGCTGGTCGACTCCTCAGGTCATTTGGGACATACTGAACTGAACATTTTTCACTTTGGAGCCAATGTTGAGATCGTCTTTGATCGCCCATAGCTCCACTCCCAGGGGTGAGCGGGGGTCAAGGACGGTGAAAACGTGACCTCCAGGTCAAGGTCTACCCGCATGCAAAGTTTCAAATCGCTGCGAGAATTTTTAATTTTTGGTGTCATTGGAGTACTAGGTGTTAGACTTATAGTCTTTTTACAGCATTTTTGACCAAAAAGGTCATATCATGGTAGGAGTCTCAGACTTGGCTGGTCGACTCCTCAGGTCATTTGGGACATACTGAACTGAACATTTTTCACTTTGGAGCCAATGTTGAGATCGTCTTTGATCGCCCATAGCTCCACTCCCAGGGGTGAGCGGGGGTCAAGGACGGTGAAAACGTGACCTCCAGGTCAAGGTCTACCCGCATGCAAAGTTTCAAATCGCTGCGAGAATTTTTAATTTTTGGTGTCATTGGAGTACTAGGTGTTAGACTTATAGTCTTTTTACAGCATTTTTGACCAAAAAGGTCATATCATGGTAGGAGTCTCAGACTTGGCTGGTCGACTCCTCAGGTCATTTGGGACATACTGAACTGAACATTTTTCACTTTGGAGCCAATGTTGAGATCGTCTTTGATCGCCCATAGCTCCACTCCCAGGGGTGAGCGGGGGTCAAGGACGGTGAAAACGTGACCTCCAGGTCAAGGTCTACCCGCATGCAAAGTTTCAAATCGCTGCGAGAATTTTTAATTTTTGGTGTCATTGGAGTACTAGGTGTTAGACTTATAGTCTTTTTACAGCATTTTTGACCAAAAAGGTCATATCATGGTAGGAGTCTCAGACTTGGCTGGTCGACTCCTCAGGTCATTTGGGACATACTGAACTGAACATTTTTCACTTTGGAGCCAATGTTGAGATCGTCTTTGATCGCCCATAGCTCCACTCCCAGGGGTGAGCGGGGGTCAAGGACGGTGAAAACGTGACCTCCAGGTCAAGGTCTACCCGCATGCAAAGTTTCAAATCGCTGCGAGAATTTTTAATTTTTGGTGTCATTGGAGTACTAGGTGTTAGACTTATAGTCTTTTTACAGCATTTTTGACCAAAAAGGTCATATCATGGTAGGAGTCTCAGACTTGGCTGGTCGACTCCTCAGGTCATTTGGGACATACTGAACTGAACATTTTTCACTTTGGAGCCAATGTTGAGATCGTCTTTGATCGCCCATAGCTCCACTCCCAGGGGTGAGCGGGGGTCAAGGACGGTGAAAACGTGACCTCCAGGTCAAGGTCTACCCGCATGCAAAGTTTCAAATCGCTGCGAGAATTTTTAATTTTTGGTGTCATTGGAGTACTAGGTGTTAGACTTATAGTCTTTTTACAGCATTTTTGACCAAAAAGGTCATATCATGGTAGGAGTCTCAGACTTGGCTGGTCGACTCCTCAGGTCATTTGGGACATACTGAACTGAACATTTTTCACTTTGGAGCCAATGTTGAGATCGTCTTTGATCGCCCATAGCTCCACTCCCAGGGGTGAGCGGGGGTCAAGGACGGTGAAAACGTGACCTCCAGGTCAAGGTCTACCCGCATGCAAAGTTTCAAATCGCTGCGAGAATTTTTAATTTTTGGTGTCATTGGAGTACTAGGTGTTAGACTTATAGTCTTTTTACAGCATTTTTGACCAAAAAGGTCATATCATGGTAGGAGTCTCAGACTTGGCTGGTCGACTCCTCAGGTCATTTGGGACATACTGAACTGAACATTTTTCACTTTGGAGCCAATGTTGAGATCGTCTTTGATCGCCCATAGCTCCACTCCCAGGGGTGAGCGGGGGTCAAGGACGGTGAAAACGTGACCTCCAGGTCAAGGTCTACCCGCATGCAAAGTTTCAAATCGCTGCGAGAATTTTTAATTTTTGGTGTCATTGGAGTACTAGGTGTTAGACTTATAGTCTTTTTACAGCATTTTTGACCAAAAAGGTCATATCATGGTAGGAGTCTCAGACTTGGCTGGTCGACTCCTCAGGTCATTTGGGACATACTGAACTGAACATTTTTCACTTTGGAGCCAATGTTGAGATCGTCTTTGATCGCCCATAGCTCCACTCCCAGGGGTGAGCGGGGGTCAAGGACGGTGAAAACGTGACCTCCAGGTCAAGGTCTACCCGCATGCAAAGTTTCAAATCGCTGCGAGAATTTTTAATTTTTGGTGTCATTGGAGTACTAGGTGTTAGACTTATAGTCTTTTTACAGCATTTTTGACCAAAAAGGTCATATCATGGTAGGAGTCTCAGACTTGGCTGGTCGACTCCTCAGGTCATTTGGGACATACTGAACTGAACATTTTTCACTTTGGAGCCAATGTTGAGATCGTCTTTGATCGCCCATAGCTCCACTCCCAGGGGTGAGCGGGGGTCAAGGACGGTGAAAACGTGACCTCCAGGTCAAGGTCTACCCGCATGCAAAGTTTCAAATCGCTGCGAGAATTTTTAATTTTTGGTGTCATTGGAGTACTAGGTGTTAGACTTATAGTCTTTTTACAGCATTTTTGACCAAAAAGGTCATATCATGGTAGGAGTCTCAGACTTGGCTGGTCGACTCCTCAGGTCATTTGGGACATACTGAACTGAACATTTTTCACTTTGGAGCCAATGTTGAGATCGTCTTTGATCGCCCATAGCTCCACTCCCAGGGGTGAGCGGGGGTCAAGGACGGTGAAAACGTGACCTCCAGGTCAAGGTCTACCCGCATGCAAAGTTTCAAATCGCTGCGAGAATTTTTAATTTTTGGTGTCATTGGAGTACTAGGTGTTAGACTTATAGTCTTTTTACAGCATTTTTGACCAAAAAGGTCATATCATGGTAGGAGTCTCAGACTTGGCTGGTCGACTCCTCAGGTCATTTGGGACATACTGAACTGAACATTTTTCACTTTGGAGCCAATGTTGAGATCGTCTTTGATCGCCCATAGCTCCACTCCCAGGGGTGAGCGGGGGTCAAGGACGGTGAAAACGTGACCTCCAGGTCAAGGTCTACCCGCATGCAAAGTTTCAAATCGCTGCGAGAATTTTTAATTTTTGGTGTCATTGGAGTACTAGGTGTTAGACTTATAGTCTTTTTACAGCATTTTTGACCAAAAAGGTCATATCATGGTAGGAGTCTCAGACTTGGCTGGTCGACTCCTCAGGTCATTTGGGACATACTGAACTGAACATTTTTCACTTTGGAGCCAATGTTGAGATCGTCTTTGATCGCCCATAGCTCCACTCCCAGGGGTGAGCGGGGGTCAAGGACGGTGAAAACGTGACCTCCAGGTCAAGGTCTACCCGCATGCAAAGTTTCAAATCGCTGCGAGAATTTTTAATTTTTGGTGTCATTGGAGTACTAGGTGTTAGACTTATAGTCTTTTTACAGCATTTTTGACCAAAAAGGTCATATCATGGTAGGAGTCTCAGACTTGGCTGGTCGACTCCTCAGGTCATTTGGGACATACTGAACTGAACATTTTTCACTTTGGAGCCAATGTTGAGATCGTCTTTGATCGCCCATAGCTCCACTCCCAGGGGTGAGCGGGGGTCAAGGACGGTGAAAACGTGACCTCCAGGTCAAGGTCTACCCGCATGCAAAGTTTCAAATCGCTGCGAGAATTTTTAATTTTTGGTGTCATTGGAGTACTAGGTGTTAGACTTATAGTCTTTTTACAGCATTTTTGACCAAAAAGGTCATATCATGGTAGGAGTCTCAGACTTGGCTGGTCGACTCCTCAGGTCATTTGGGACATACTGAACTGAACATTTTTCACTTTGGAGCCAATGTTGAGATCGTCTTTGATCGCCCATAGCTCCACTCCCAGGGGTGAGCGGGGGTCAAGGACGGTGAAAACGTGACCTCCAGGTCAAGGTCTACCCGCATGCAAAGTTTCAAATCGCTGCGAGAATTTTTAATTTTTGGTGTCATTGGAGTACTAGGTGTTAGACTTATAGTCTTTTTACAGCATTTTTGACCAAAAAGGTCATATCATGGTAGGAGTCTCAGACTTGGCTGGTCGACTCCTCAGGTCATTTGGGACATACTGAACTGAACATTTTTCACTTTGGAGCCAATGTTGAGATCGTCTTTGATCGCCCATAGCTCCACTCCCAGGGGTGAGCGGGGGTCAAGGACGGTGAAAACGTGACCTCCAGGTCAAGGTCTACCCGCATGCAAAGTTTCAAATCGCTGCGAGAATTTTTAATTTTTGGTGTCATTGGAGTACTAGGTGTTAGACTTATAGTCTTTTTACAGCATTTTTGACCAAAAAGGTCATATCATGGTAGGAGTCTCAGACTTGGCTGGTCGACTCCTCAGGTCATTTGGGACATACTGAACTGAACATTTTTCACTTTGGAGCCAATGTTGAGATCGTCTTTGATCGCCCATAGCTCCACTCCCAGGGGTGAGCGGGGGTCAAGGACGGTGAAAACGTGACCTCCAGGTCAAGGTCTACCCGCATGCAAAGTTTCAAATCGCTGCGAGAATTTTTAATTTTTGGTGTCATTGGAGTACTAGGTGTTAGACTTATAGTCTTTTTACAGCATTTTTGACCAAAAAGGTCATATCATGGTAGGAGTCTCAGACTTGGCTGGTCGACTCCTCAGGTCATTTGGGACATACTGAACTGAACATTTTTCACTTTGGAGCCAATGTTGAGATCGTCTTTGATCGCCCATAGCTCCACTCCCAGGGGTGAGCGGGGGTCAAGGACGGTGAAAACGTGACCTCCAGGTCAAGGTCTACCCGCATGCAAAGTTTCAAATCGCTGCGAGAATTTTTAATTTTTGGTGTCATTGGAGTACTAGGTGTTAGACTTATAGTCTTTTTACAGCATTTTTGACCAAAAAGGTCATATCATGGTAGGAGTCTCAGACTTGGCTGGTCGACTCCTCAGGTCATTTGGGACATACTGAACTGAACATTTTTCACTTTGGAGCCAATGTTGAGATCGTCTTTGATCGCCCATAGCTCCACTCCCAGGGGTGAGCGGGGGTCAAGGACGGTGAAAACGTGACCTCCAGGTCAAGGTCTACCCGCATGCAAAGTTTCAAATCGCTGCGAGAATTTTTAATTTTTGGTGTCATTGGAGTACTAGGTGTTAGACTTATAGTCTTTTTACAGCATTTTTGACCAAAAAGGTCATATCATGGTAGGAGTCTCAGACTTGGCTGGTCGACTCCTCAGGTCATTTGGGACATACTGAACTGAACATTTTTCACTTTGGAGCCAATGTTGAGATCGTCTTTGATCGCCCATAGCTCCACTCCCAGGGGTGAGCGGGGGTCAAGGACGGTGAAAACGTGACCTCCAGGTCAAGGTCTACCCGCATGCAAAGTTTCAAATCGCTGCGAGAATTTTTAATTTTTGGTGTCATTGGAGTACTAGGTGTTAGACTTATAGTCTTTTTACAGCATTTTTGACCAAAAAGGTCATATCATGGTAGGAGTCTCAGACTTGGCTGGTCGACTCCTCAGGTCATTTGGGACATACTGAACTGAACATTTTTCACTTTGGAGCCAATGTTGAGATCGTCTTTGATCGCCCATAGCTCCACTCCCAGGGGTGAGCGGGGGTCAAGGACGGTGAAAACGTGACCTCCAGGTCAAGGTCTACCCGCATGCAAAGTTTCAAATCGCTGCGAGAATTTTTAATTTTTGGTGTCATTGGAGTACTAGGTGTTAGACTTATAGTCTTTTTACAGCATTTTTGACCAAAAAGGTCATATCATGGTAGGAGTCTCAGACTTGGCTGGTCGACTCCTCAGGTCATTTGGGACATACTGAACTGAACATTTTTCACTTTGGAGCCAATGTTGAGATCGTCTTTGATCGCCCATAGCTCCACTCCCAGGG
The DNA here is from genome assembly GCF_023055435.1 of Haliotis rufescens. Taxonomy (NCBI): domain Eukaryota; kingdom Metazoa; phylum Mollusca; class Gastropoda; order Lepetellida; family Haliotidae; genus Haliotis; species Haliotis rufescens. Next base: position 28,494 of record NW_025964012.1, on the reverse strand, counting down.
GTGAGCGGGGGTCAAGGACGGTGAAAACGTGACCTCCAGGTCAAGGTCTACCCGCATGCAAAGTTTCAAATCGCTGCGAGAATTTTTAATTTTTGGTGTCATTGGAGTACTAGGTGTTAGACTTATAGTCTTTTTACAGCATTTTTGACCAAAAAGGTCATATCATGGTAGGAGTCTCAGACTTGGCTGGTCGACTCCTCAGGTCATTTGGGACATACTGAACTGAACATTTTTCACTTTGGAGCCAATGTTGAGATCGTCTTTGATCGCCCATAGCTCCACTCCCAGGGGTGAGCGGGGGTCAAGGACGGTGAAAACGTGACCTCCAGGTCAAGGTCTACCCGCATGCAAAGTTTCAAATCGCTGCGAGAATTTTTAATTTTTGGTGTCATTGGAGTACTAGGTGTTAGACTTATAGTCTTTTTACAGCATTTTTGACCAAAAAGGTCATATCATGGTAGGAGTCTCAGACTTGGCTGGTCGACTCCTCAGGTCATTTGGGACATACTGAACTGAACATTTTTCACTTTGGAGCCAATGTTGAGATCGTCTTTGATCGCCCATAGCTCCACTCCCAGGGGTGAGCGGGGGTCAAGGACGGTGAAAACGTGACCTCCAGGTCAAGGTCTACCCGCATGCAAAGTTTCAAATCGCTGCGAGAATTTTTAATTTTTGGTGTCATTGGAGTACTAGGTGTTAGACTTATAGTCTTTTTACAGCATTTTTGACCAAAAAGGTCATATCATGGTAGGAGTCTCAGACTTGGCTGGTCGACTCCTCAGGTCATTTGGGACATACTGAACTGAACATTTTTCACTTTGGAGCCAATGTTGAGATCGTCTTTGATCGCCCATAGCTCCACTCCCAGGGGTGAGCGGGGGTCAAGGACGGTGAAAACGTGACCTCCAGGTCAAGGTCTACCCGCATGCAAAGTTTCAAATCGCTGCGAGAATTTTTAATTTTTGGTGTCATTGGAGTACTAGGTGTTAGACTTATAGTCTTTTTACAGCATTTTTGACCAAAAAGGTCATATCATGGTAGGAGTCTCAGACTTGGCTGGTCGACTCCTCAGGTCATTTGGGACATACTGAACTGAACATTTTTCACTTTGGAGCCAATGTTGAGATCGTCTTTGATCGCCCATAGCTCCACTCCCAGGGGTGAGCGGGGGTCAAGGACGGTGAAAACGTGACCTCCAGGTCAAGGTCTACCCGCATGCAAAGTTTCAAATCGCTGCGAGAATTTTTAATTTTTGGTGTCATTGGAGTACTAGGTGTTAGACTTATAGTCTTTTTACAGCATTTTTGACCAAAAAGGTCATATCATGGTAGGAGTCTCAGACTTGGCTGGTCGACTCCTCAGGTCATTTGGGACATACTGAACTGAACATTTTTCACTTTGGAGCCAATGTTGAGATCGTCTTTGATCGCCCATAGCTCCACTCCCAGGGGTGAGCGGGGGTCAAGGACGGTGAAAACGTGACCTCCAGGTCAAGGTCTACCCGCATGCAAAGTTTCAAATCGCTGCGAGAATTTTTAATTTTTGGTGTCATTGGAGTACTAGGTGTTAGACTTATAGTCTTTTTACAGCATTTTTGACCAAAAAGGTCATATCATGGTAGGAGTCTCAGACTTGGCTGGTCGACTCCTCAGGTCATTTGGGACATACTGAACTGAACATTTTTCACTTTGGAGCCAATGTTGAGATCGTCTTTGATCGCCCATAGCTCCACTCCCAGGGGTGAGCGGGGGTCAAGGACGGTGAAAACGTGACCTCCAGGTCAAGGTCTACCCGCATGCAAAGTTTCAAATCGCTGCGAGAATTTTTAATTTTTGGTGTCATTGGAGTACTAGGTGTTAGACTTATAGTCTTTTTACAGCATTTTTGACCAAAAAGGTCATATCATGGTAGGAGTCTCAGACTTGGCTGGTCGACTCCTCAGGTCATTTGGGACATACTGAACTGAACATTTTTCACTTTGGAGCCAATGTTGAGATCGTCTTTGATCGCCCATAGCTCCACTCCCAGGGGTGAGCGGGGGTCAAGGACGGTGAAAACGTGACCTCCAGGTCAAGGTCTACCCGCATGCAAAGTTTCAAATCGCTGCGAGAATTTTTAATTTTTGGTGTCATTGGAGTACTAGGTGTTAGACTTATAGTCTTTTTACAGCATTTTTGACCAAAAAGGTCATATCATGGTAGGAGTCTCAGACTTGGCTGGTCGACTCCTCAGGTCATTTGGGACATACTGAACTGAACATTTTTCACTTTGGAGCCAATGTTGAGATCGTCTTTGATCGCCCATAGCTCCACTCCCAGGGGTGAGCGGGGGTCAAGGACGGTGAAAACGTGACCTCCAGGTCAAGGTCTACCCGCATGCAAAGTTTCAAATCGCTGCGAGAATTTTTAATTTTTGGTGTCATTGGAGTACTAGGTGTTAGACTTATAGTCTTTTTACAGCATTTTTGACCAAAAAGGTCATATCATGGTAGGAGTCTCAGACTTGGCTGGTCGACTCCTCAGGTCATTTGGGACATACTGAACTGAACATTTTTCACTTTGGAGCCAATGTTGAGATCGTCTTTGATCGCCCATAGCTCCACTCCCAGGGGTGAGCGGGGGTCAAGGACGGTGAAAACGTGACCTCCAGGTCAAGGTCTACCCGCATGCAAAGTTTCAAATCGCTGCGAGAATTTTTAATTTTTGGTGTCATTGGAGTACTAGGTGTTAGACTTATAGTCTTTTTACAGCATTTTTGACCAAAAAGGTCATATCATGGTAGGAGTCTCAGACTTGGCTGGTCGACTCCTCAGGTCATTTGGGACATACTGAACTGAACATTTTTCACTTTGGAGCCAATGTTGAGATCGTCTTTGATCGCCCATAGCTCCACTCCCAGGGGTGAGCGGGGGTCAAGGACGGTGAAAACGTGACCTCCAGGTCAAGGTCTACCCGCATGCAAAGTTTCAAATCGCTGCGAGAATTTTTAATTTTTGGTGTCATTGGAGTACTAGGTGTTAGACTTATAGTCTTTTTACAGCATTTTTGACCAAAAAGGTCATATCATGGTAGGAGTCTCAGACTTGGCTGGTCGACTCCTCAGGTCATTTGGGACATACTGAACTGAACATTTTTCACTTTGGAGCCAATGTTGAGATCGTCTTTGATCGCCCATAGCTCCACTCCCAGGGGTGAGCGGGGGTCAAGGACGGTGAAAACGTGACCTCCAGGTCAAGGTCTACCCGCATGCAAAGTTTCAAATCGCTGCGAGAATTTTTAATTTTTGGTGTCATTGGAGTACTAGGTGTTAGACTTATAGTCTTTTTACAGCATTTTTGACCAAAAAGGTCATATCATGGTAGGAGTCTCAGACTTGGCTGGTCGACTCCTCAGGTCATTTGGGACATACTGAACTGAACATTTTTCACTTTGGAGCCAATGTTGAGATCGTCTTTGATCGCCCATAGCTCCACTCCCAGGGGTGAGCGGGGGTCAAGGACGGTGAAAACGTGACCTCCAGGTCAAGGTCTACCCGCATGCAAAGTTTCAAATCGCTGCGAGAATTTTTAATTTTTGGTGTCATTGGAGTACTAGGTGTTAGACTTATAGTCTTTTTACAGCATTTTTGACCAAAAAGGTCATATCATGGTAGGAGTCTCAGACTTGGCTGGTCGACTCCTCAGGTCATTTGGGACATACTGAACTGAACATTTTTCACTTTGGAGCCAATGTTGAGATCGTCTTTGATCGCCCATAGCTCCACTCCCAGGGGTGAGCGGGGGTCAAGGACGGTGAAAACGTGACCTCCAGGTCAAGGTCTACCCGCATGCAAAGTTTCAAATCGCTGCGAGAATTTTTAATTTTTGGTGTCATTGGAGTACTAGGTGTTAGACTTATAGTCTTTTTACAGCATTTTTGACCAAAAAGGTCATATCATGGTAGGAGTCTCAGACTTGGCTGGTCGACTCCTCAGGTCATTTGGGACATACTGAACTGAACATTTTTCACTTTGGAGCCAATGTTGAGATCGTCTTTGATCGCCCATAGCCCACTCCCAGGGGTGAGCGGGGGTCAAGGACGGTGAAAACGTGACCTCCAGGTCAAGGTCTACCCGCATGCAAAGTTTCAAATCGCTGCGAGAATTTTTAATTTTTGGTGTCATTGGAGTACTAGGTGTTAGACTTATAGTCTTTTTACAGCATTTTTGACCAAAAAGGTCATATCATGGTAGGAGTCTCAGACTTGGCTGGTCGACTCCTCAGGTCATTTGGGACATACTGAACTGAACATTTTTCACTTTGGAGCCAATGTTGAGATCGTCTTTGATCGCCCATAGCTCCACTCCCAGGGGTGAGCGGGGGTCAAGGACGGTGAAAACGTGACCTCCAGGTCAAGGTCTACCCGCATGCAAAGTTTCAAATCGCTGCGAGAATTTTTAATTTTTGGTGTCATTGGAGTACTAGGTGTTAGACTTATAGTCTTTTTACAGCATTTTTGACCAAAAAGGTCATATCATGGTAGGAGTCTCAGACTTGGCTGGTCGACTCCTCAGGTCATTTGGGACATACTGAACTGAACATTTTTCACTTTGGAGCCAATGTTGAGATCGTCTTTGATCGCCCATAGCTCCACTCCCAGGGGTGAGCGGGGGTCAAGGACGGTGAAAACGTGACCTCCAGGTCAAGGTCTACCCGCATGCAAAGTTTCAAATCGCTGCGAGAATTTTTAATTTTTGGTGTCATTGGAGTACTAGGTGTTAGACTTATAGTCTTTTTACAGCATTTTTGACCAAAAAGGTCATATCATGGTAGGAGTCTCAGACTTGGCTGGTCGACTCCTCAGGTCATTTGGGACATACTGAACTGAACATTTTTCACTTTGGAGCCAATGTTGAGATCGTCTTTGATCGCCCATAGCTCCACTCCCAGGGGTGAGCGGGGGTCAAGGACGGTGAAAACGTGACCTCCAGGTCAAGGTCTACCCGCATGCAAAGTTTCAAATCGCTGCGAGAATTTTTAATTTTTGGTGTCATTGGAGTACTAGGTGTTAGACTTATAGTCTTTTTACAGCATTTTTGACCAAAAAGGTCATATCATGGTAGGAGTCTCAGACTTGGCTGGTCGACTCCTCAGGTCATTTGGGACATACTGAACTGAACATTTTTCACTTTGGAGCCAATGTTGAGATCGTCTTTGATCGCCCATAGCTCCACTCCCAGGGGTGAGCGGGGGTCAAGGACGGTGAAAACGTGACCTCCAGGTCAAGGTCTACCCGCATGCAAAGTTTCAAATCGCTGCGAGAATTTTTAATTTTTGGTGTCATTGGAGTACTAGGTGTTAGACTTATAGTCTTTTTACAGCATTTTTGACCAAAAAGGTCATATCATGGTAGGAGTCTCAGACTTGGCTGGTCGACTCCTCAGGTCATTTGGGACATACTGAACTGAACATTTTTCACTTTGGAGCCAATGTTGAGATCGTCTTTGATCGCCCATAGCTCCACTCCCAGGGGTGAGCGGGGGTCAAGGACGGTGAAAACGTGACCTCCAGGTCAAGGTCTACCCGCATGCAAAGTTTCAAATCGCTGCGAGAATTTTTAATTTTTGGTGTCATTGGAGTACTAGGTGTTAGACTTATAGTCTTTTTACAGCATTTTTGACCAAAAAGGTCATATCATGGTAGGAGTCTCAGACTTGGCTGGTCGACTCCTCAGGTCATTTGGGACATACTGAACTGAACATTTTTCACTTTGGAGCCAATGTTGAGATCGTCTTTGATCGCCCATAGCTCCACTCCCAGGGGTGAGCGGGGGTCAAGGACGGTGAAAACGTGACCTCCAGGTCAAGGTCTACCCGCATGCAAAGTTTCAAATCGCTGCGAGAATTTTTAATTTTTGGTGTCATTGGAGTACTAGGTGTTAGACTTATAGTCTTTTTACAGCATTTTTGACCAAAAAGGTCATATCATGGTAGGAGTCTCAGACTTGGCTGGTCGACTCCTCAGGTCATTTGGGACATACTGAACTGAACATTTTTCACTTTGGAGCCAATGTTGAGATCGTCTTTGATCGCCCATAGCTCCACTCCCAGGGGTGAGCGGGGGTCAAGGACGGTGAAAACGTGACCTCCAGGTCAAGGTCTACCCGCATGCAAAGTTTCAAATCGCTGCGAGAATTTTTAATTTTTGGTGTCATTGGAGTACTAGGTGTTAGACTTATAGTCTTTTTACAGCATTTTTGACCAAAAAGGTCATATCATGGTAGGAGTCTCAGACTTGGCTGGTCGACTCCTCAGGTCATTTGGGACATACTGAACTGAACATTTTTCACTTTGGAGCCAATGTTGAGATCGTCTTTGATCGCCCATAGCTCCACTCCCAGGGGTGAGCGGGGGTCAAGGACGGTGAAAACGTGACCTCCAGGTCAAGGTCTACCCGCATGCAAAGTTTCAAATCGCTGCGAGAATTTTTAATTTTTGGTGTCATTGGAGTACTAGGTGTTAGACTTATAGTCTTTTTACAGCATTTTTGACCAAAAAGGTCATATCATGGTAGGAGTCTCAGACTTGGCTGGTCGACTCCTCAGGTCATTTGGGACATACTGAACTGAACATTTTTCACTTTGGAGCCAATGTTGAGATCGTCTTTGATCGCCCATAGCTCCACTCCCAGGGGTGAGCGGGGGTCAAGGACGGTGAAAACGTGACCTCCAGGTCAAGGTCTACCCGCATGCAAAGTTTCAAATCGCTGCGAGAATTTTTAATTTTTGGTGTCATTGGAGTACTAGGTGTTAGACTTATAGTCTTTTTACAGCATTTTTGACCAAAAAGGTCATATCATGGTAGGAGTCTCAGACTTGGCTGGTCGACTCCTCAGGTCATTTGGGACATACTGAACTGAACATTTTTCACTTTGGAGCCAATGTTGAGATCGTCTTTGATCGCCCATAGCTCCACTCCCAGGGGTGAGCGGGGGTCAAGGACGGTGAAAACGTGACCTCCAGGTCAAGGTCTACCCGCATGCAAAGTTTCAAATCGCTGCGAGAATTTTTAATTTTTGGTGTCATTGGAGTACTAGGTGTTAGACTTATAGTCTTTTTACAGCATTTTTGACCAAAAAGGTCATATCATGGTAGGAGTCTCAGACTTGGCTGGTCGACTCCTCAGGTCATTTGGGACATACTGAACTGAACATTTTTCACTTTGGAGCCAATGTTGAGATCGTCTTTGATCGCCCATAGCTCCACTCCCAGGGGTGAGCGGGGGTCAAGGACGGTGAAAACGTGACCTCCAGGTCAAGGTCTACCCGCATGCAAAGTTTCAAATCGCTGCGAGAATTTTTAATTTTTGGTGTCATTGGAGTACTAGGTGTTAGACTTATAGTCTTTTTACAGCATTTTTGACCAAAAAGGTCATATCATGGTAGGAGTCTCAGACTTGGCTGGTCGACTCCTCAGGTCATTTGGGACATACTGAACTGAACATTTTTCACTTTGGAGCCAATGTTGAGATCGTCTTTGATCGCCCATAGCTCCACTCCCAGGGGTGAGCGGGGGTCAAGGACGGTGAAAACGTGACCTCCAGGTCAAGGTCTACCCGCATGCAAAGTTTCAAATCGCTGCGAGAATTTTTAATTTTTGGTGTCATTGGAGTACTAGGTGTTAGACTTATAGTCTTTTTACAGCATTTTTGACCAAAAAGGTCATATCATGGTAGGAGTCTCAGACTTGGCTGGTCGACTCCTCAGGTCATTTGGGACATACTGAACTGAACATTTTTCACTTTGGAGCCAATGTTGAGATCGTCTTTGATCGCCCATAGCTCCACTCCCAGGGGTGAGCGGGGGTCAAGGACGGTGAAAACGTGACCTCCAGGTCAAGGTCTACCCGCATGCAAAGTTTCAAATCGCTGCGAGAATTTTTAATTTTTGGTGTCATTGGAGTACTAGGTGTTAGACTTATAGTCTTTTTACAGCATTTTTGACCAAAAAGGTCATATCATGGTAGGAGTCTCAGACTTGGCTGGTCGACTCCTCAGGTCATTTGGGACATACTGAACTGAACATTTTTCACTTTGGAGCCAATGTTGAGATCGTCTTTGATCGCCCATAGCTCCACTCCCAGGGGTGAGCGGGGGTCAAGGACGGTGAAAACGTGACCTCCAGGTCAAGGTCTACCCGCATGCAAAGTTTCAAATCGCTGCGAGAATTTTTAATTTTTGGTGTCATTGGAGTACTAGGTGTTAGACTTATAGTCTTTTTACAGCATTTTTGACCAAAAAGGTCATATCATGGTAGGAGTCTCAGACTTGGCTGGTCGACTCCTCAGGTCATTTGGGACATACTGAACTGAACATTTTTCACTTTGGAGCCAATGTTGAGATCGTCTTTGATCGCCCATAGCTCCACTCCCAGGGGTGAGCGGGGGTCAAGGACGGTGAAAACGTGACCTCCAGGTCAAGGTCTACCCGCATGCAAAGTTTCAAATCGCTGCGAGAATTTTTAATTTTTGGTGTCATTGGAGTACTAGGTGTTAGACTTATAGTCTTTTTACAGCATTTTTGACCAAAAAGGTCATATCATGGTAGGAGTCTCAGACTTGGCTGGTCGACTCCTCAGGTCATTTGGGACATACTGAACTGAACATTTTTCACTTTGGAGCCAATGTTGAGATCGTCTTTGATCGCCCATAGCTCCACTCCCAGGGGTGAGCGGGGGTCAAGGACGGTGAAAACGTGACCTCCAGGTCAAGGTCTACCCGCATGCAAAGTTTCAAATCGCTGCGAGAATTTTTAATTTTTGGTGTCATTGGAGTACTAGGTGTTAGACTTATAGTCTTTTTACAGCATTTTTGACCAAAAAGGTCATATCATGGTAGGAGTCTCAGACTTGGCTGGTCGACTCCTCAGGTCATTTGGGACATACTGAACTGAACATTTTTCACTTTGGAGCCAATGTTGAGATCGTCTTTGATCGCCCATAGCTCCACTCCCAGGGGTGAGCGGGGGTCAAGGACGGTGAAAACGTGACCTCCAGGTCAAGGTCTACCCGCATGCAAAGTTTCAAATCGCTGCGAGAATTTTTAATTTTTGGTGTCATTGGAGTACTAGGTGTTAGACTTATAGTCTTTTTACAGCATTTTTGACCAAAAAGGTCATATCATGGTAGGAGTCTCAGACTTGGCTGGTCGACTCCTCAGGTCATTTGGGACATACTGAACTGAACATTTTTCACTTTGGAGCCAATGTTGAGATCGTCTTTGATCGCCCATAGCTCCACTCCCAGGGGTGAGCGGGGGTCAAGGACGGTGAAAACGTGACCTCCAGGTCAAGGTCTACCCGCATGCAAAGTTTCAAATCGCTGCGAGAATTTTTAATTTTTGGTGTCATTGGAGTACTAGGTGTTAGACTTATAGTCTTTTTACAGCATTTTTGACCAAAAAGGTCATATCATGGTAGGAGTCTCAGACTTGGCTGGTCGACTCCTCAGGTCATTTGGGACATACTGAACTGAACATTTTTCACTTTGGAGCCAATGTTGAGATCGTCTTTGATCGCCCATAGCTCCACTCCCAGGGGTGAGCGGGGGTCAAGGACGGTGAAAACGTGACCTCCAGGTCAAGGTCTACCCGCATGCAAAGTTTCAAATCGCTGCGAGAATTTTTAATTTTTGGTGTCATTGGAGTACTAGGTGTTAGACTTATAGTCTTTTTACAGCATTTTTGACCAAAAAGGTCATATCATGGTAGGAGTCTCAGACTTGGCTGGTCGACTCCTCAGGTCATTTGGGACATACTGAACTGAACATTTTTCACTTTGGAGCCAATGTTGAGATCGTCTTTGATCGCCCATAGCTCCACTCCCAGGGGTGAGCGGGGGTCAAGGACGGTGAAAACGTGACCTCCAGGTCAAGGTCTACCCGCATGCAAAGTTTCAAATCGCTGCGAGAATTTTTAATTTTTGGTGTCATTGGAGTACTAGGTGTTAGACTTATAGTCTTTTTACAGCATTTTTGACCAAAAAGGTCATATCATGGTAGGAGTCTCAGACTTGGCTGGTCGACTCCTCAGGTCATTTGGGACATACTGAACTGAACATTTTTCACTTTGGAGCCAATGTTGAGATCGTCTTTGATCGCCCATAGCTCCACTCCCAGGGGTGAGCGGGGGTCAAGGACGGTGAAAACGTGACCTCCAGGTCAAGGTCTACCCGCATGCAAAGTTTCAAATCGCTGCGAGAATTTTTAATTTTTGGTGTCATTGGAGTACTAGGTGTTAGACTTATAGTCTTTTTACAGCATTTTTGACCAAAAAGGTCATATCATGGTAGGAGTCTCAGACTTGGCTGGTCGACTCCTCAGGTCATTTGGGACATACTGAACTGAACATTTTTCACTTTGGAGCCAATGTTGAGATCGTCTTTGATCGCCCATAGCTCCACTCCCAGGGGTGAGCGGGGGTCAAGGACGGTGAAAACGTGACCTCCAGGTCAAGGTCTACCCGCATGCAAAGTTTCAAATCGCTGCGAGAATTTTTAATTTTTGGTGTCATTGGAGTACTAGGTGTTAGACTTATAGTCTTTTTACAGCATTTTTGACCAAAAAGGTCATATCATGGTAGGAGTCTCAGACTTGGCTGGTCGACTCCTCAGGTCATTTGGGACATACTGAACTGAACATTTTTCACTTTGGAGCCAATGTTGAGATCGTCTTTGATCGCCCATAGCTCCACTCCCAGGGGTGAGCGGGGGTCAAGGACGGTGAAAACGTGACCTCCAGGTCAAGGTCTACCCGCATGCAAAGTTTCAAATCGCTGCGAGAATTTTTAATTTTTGGTGTCATTGGAGTACTAGGTGTTAGACTTATAGTCTTTTTACAGCATTTTTGACCAAAAAGGTCATATCATGGTAGGAGTCTCAGACTTGGCTGGTCGACTCCTCAGGTCATTTGGGACATACTGAACTGAACATTTTTCACTTTGGAGCCAATGTTGAGATCGTCTTTGATCGCCCATAGCTCCACTCCCAGGGGTGAGCGGGGGTCAAGGACGGTGAAAACGTGACCTCCAGGTCAAGGTCTACCCGCATGCAAAGTTTCAAATCGCTGCGAGAATTTTTAATTTTTGGTGTCATTGGAGTACTAGGTGTTAGACTTATAGTCTTTTTACAGCATTTTTGACCAAAAAGGTCATATCATGGTAGGAGTCTCAGACTTGGCTGGTCGACTCCTCAGGTCATTTGGGACATACTGAACTGAACATTTTTCACTTTGGAGCCAATGTTGAGATCGTCTTTGATCGCCCATAGCTCCACTCCCAGGGGTGAGCGGGGGTCAAGGACGGTGAAAACGTGACCTCCAGGTCAAGGTCTACCCGCATGCAAAGTTTCAAATCGCTGCGAGAATTTTTAATTTTTGGTGTCATTGGAGTACTAGGTGTTAGACTTATAGTCTTTTTACAGCATTTTTGACCAAAAAGGTCATATCATGGTAGGAGTCTCAGACTTGGCTGGTCGACTCCTCAGGTCATTTGGGACATACTGAACTGAACATTTTTCACTTTGGAGCCAATGTTGAGATCGTCTTTGATCGCCCATAGCTCCACTCCCAGGGGTGAGCGGGGGTCAAGGACGGTGAAAACGTGACCTCCAGGTCAAGGTCTACCCGCATGCAAAGTTTCAAATCGCTGCGAGAATTTTTAATTTTTGGTGTCATTGGAGTACTAGGTGTTAGACTTATAGTCTTTTTACAGCATTTTTGACCAAAAAGGTCATATCATGGTAGGAGTCTCAGACTTGGCTGGTCGACTCCTCAGGTCATTTGGGACATACTGAACTGAACATTTTTCACTTTGGAGCCAATGTTGAGATCGTCTTTGATCGCCCATAGCTCCACTCCCAGGGGTGAGCGGGGGTCAAGGACGGTGAAAACGTGACCTCCAGGTCAAGGTCTACCCGCATGCAAAGTTTCAAATCGCTGCGAGAATTTTTAATTTTTGGTGTCATTGGAGTACTAGGTGTTAGACTTATAGTCTTTTTACAGCATTTTTGACCAAAAAGGTCATATCATGGTAGGAGTCTCAGACTTGGCTGGTCGACTCCTCAGGTCATTTGGGACATACTGAACTGAACATTTTTCACTTTGGAGCCAATGTTGAGATCGTCTTTGATCGCCCATAGCTCCACTCCCAGGGGTGAGCGGGGGTCAAGGACGGTGAAAACGTGACCTCCAGGTCAAGGTCTACCCGCATGCAAAGTTTCAAATCGCTGCGAGAATTTTTAATTTTTGGTGTCATTGGAGTACTAGGTGTTAGACTTATAGTCTTTTTACAGCATTTTTGACCAAAAAGGTCATATCATGGTAGGAGTCTCAGACTTGGCTGGTCGACTCCTCAGGTCATTTGGGACATACTGAACTGAACATTTTTCACTTTGGAGCCAATGTTGAGATCGTCTTTGATCGCCCATAGCTCCACTCCCAGGGGTGAGCGGGGGTCAAGGACGGTGAAAACGTGACCTCCAGGTCAAGGTCTACCCGCATGCAAAGTTTCAAATCGCTGCGAGAATTTTTAATTTTTGGTGTCATTGGAGTACTAGGTGTTAGACTTATAGTCTTTTTACAGCATTTTTGACCAAAAAGGTCATATCATGGTAGGAGTCTCAGACTTGGCTGGTCGACTCCTCAGGTCATTTGGGACATACTGAACTGAACATTTTTCACTTTGGAGCCAATGTTGAGATCGTCTTTGATCGCCCATAGCTCCACTCCCAGGGGTGAGCGGGGGTCAAGGACGGTGAAAACGTGACCTCCAGGTCAAGGTCTACCCGCATGCAAAGTTTCAAATCGCTGCGAGAATTTTTAATTTTTGGTGTCATTGGAGTACTAGGTGTTAGACTTATAGTCTTTTTACAGCATTTTTGACCAAAAAGGTCATATCATGGTAGGAGTCTCAGACTTGGCTGGTCGACTCCTCAGGTCATTTGGGACATACTGAACTGAACATTTTTCACTTTGGAGCCAATGTTGAGATCGTCTTTGATCGCCCATAGCTCCACTCCCAGGGGTGAGCGGGGGTCAAGGACGGTGAAAACGTGACCTCCAGGTCAAGGTCTACCCGCATGCAAAGTTTCAAATCGCTGCGAGAATTTTTAATTTTTGGTGTCATTGGAGTACTAGGTGTTAGACTTATAGTCTTTTTACAGCATTTTTGACCAAAAAGGTCATATCATGGTAGGAGTCTCAGACTTGGCTGGTCGACTCCTCAGGTCATTTGGGACATACTGAACTGAACATTTTTCACTTTGGAGCCAATGTTGAGATCGTCTTTGATCGCCCATAGCTCCACTCCCAGGGGTGAGCGGGGGTCAAGGACGGTGAAAACGTGACCTCCAGGTCAAGGTCTACCCGCATGCAAAGTTTCAAATCGCTGCGAGAATTTTTAATTTTTGGTGTCATTGGAGTACTAGGTGTTAGACTTATAGTCTTTTTACAGCATTTTTGACCAAAAAGGTCATATCATGGTAGGAGTCTCAGACTTGGCTGGTCGACTCCTCAGGTCATTTGGGACATACTGAACTGAACATTTTTCACTTTGGAGCCAATGTTGAGATCGTCTTTGATCGCCCATAGCTCCACTCCCAGGGGTGAGCGGGGGTCAAGGACGGTGAAAACGTGACCTCCAGGTCAAGGTCTACCCGCATGCAAAGTTTCAAATCGCTGCGAGAATTTTTAATTTTTGGTGTCATTGGAGTACTAGGTGTTAGACTTATAGTCTTTTTACAGCATTTTTGACCAAAAAGGTCATATCATGGTAGGAGTCTCAGACTTGGCTGGTCGACTCCTCAGGTCATTTGGGACATACTGAACTGAACATTTTTCACTTTGGAGCCAATGTTGAGATCGTCTTTGATCGCCCATAGCTCCACTCCCAGGGGTGAGCGGGGGTCAAGGACGGTGAAAACGTGACCTCCAGGTCAAGGTCTACCCGCATGCAAAGTTTCAAATCGCTGCGAGAATTTTTAATTTTTGGTGTCATTGGAGTACTAGGTGTTAGACTTATAGTCTTTTTACAGCATTTTTGACCAAAAAGGTCATATCATGGTAGGAGTCTCAGACTTGGCTGGTCGACTCCTCAGGTCATTTGGGACATACTGAACTGAACATTTTTCACTTTGGAGCCAATGTTGAGATCGTCTTTGATCGCCCATAGCTCCACTCCCAGGGGTGAGCGGGGGTCAAGGACGGTGAAAACGTGACCTCCAGGTCAAGGTCTACCCGCATGCAAAGTTTCAAATCGCTGCGAGAATTTTTAATTTTTGGTGTCATTGGAGTACTAGGTGTTAGACTTATAGTCTTTTTACAGCATTTTTGACCAAAAAGGTCATATCATGGTAGGAGTCTCAGACTTGGCTGGTCGACTCCTCAGGTCATTTGGGACATACTGAACTGAACATTTTTCACTTTGGAGCCAATGTTGAGATCGTCTTTGATCGCCCATAGCTCCACTCCCAGGGGTGAGCGGGGGTCAAGGACGGTGAAAACGTGACCTCCAGGTCAAGGTCTACCCGCATGCAAAGTTTCAAATCGCTGCGAGAATTTTTAATTTTTGGTGTCATTGGAGTACTAGGTGTTAGACTTATAGTCTTTTTACAGCATTTTTGACCAAAAAGGTCATATCATGGTAGGAGTCTCAGACTTGGCTGGTCGACTCCTCAGGTCATTTGGGACATACTGAACTGAACATTTTTCACTTTGGAGCCAATGTTGAGATCGTCTTTGATCGCCCATAGCTCCACTCCCAGGGGTGAGCGGGGGTCAAGGACGGTGAAAACGTGACCTCCAGGTCAAGGTCTACCCGCATGCAAAGTTTCAAATCGCTGCGAGAATTTTTAATTTTTGGTGTCATTGGAGTACTAGGTGTTAGACTTATAGTCTTTTTACAGCATTTTTGACCAAAAAGGTCATATCATGGTAGGAGTCTCAGACTTGGCTGGTCGACTCCTCAGGTCATTTGGGACATACTGAACTGAACATTTTTCACTTTGGAGCCAATGTTGAGATCGTCTTTGATCGCCCATAGCTCCACTCCCAGGGGTGAGCGGGGGTCAAGGACGGTGAAAACGTGACCTCCAGGTCAAGGTCTACCCGCATGCAAAGTTTCAAATCGCTGCGAGAATTTTTAATTTTTGGTGTCATTGGAGTACTAGGTGTTAGACTTATAGTCTTTTTACAGCATTTTTGACCAAAAAGGTCATATCATGGTAGGAGTCTCAGACTTGGCTGGTCGACTCCTCAGGTCATTTGGGACATACTGAACTGAACATTTTTCACTTTGGAGCCAATGTTGAGATCGTCTTTGATCGCCCATAGCTCCACTCCCAGGGGTGAGCGGGGGTCAAGGACGGTGAAAACGTGACCTCCAGGTCAAGGTCTACCCGCATGCAAAGTTTCAAATCGCTGCGAGAATTTTTAATTTTTGGTGTCATTGGAGTACTAGGTGTTAGACTTATAGTCTTTTTACAGCATTTTTGACCAAAAAGGTCATATCATGGTAGGAGTCTCAGACTTGGCTGGTCGACTCCTCAGGTCATTTGGGACATACTGAACTGAACATTTTTCACTTTGGAGCCAATGTTGAGATCGTCTTTGATCGCCCATAGCTCCACTCCCAGGGGTGAGCGGGGGTCAAGGACGGTGAAAACGTGACCTCCAGGTCAAGGTCTACCCGCATGCAAAGTTTCAAATCGCTGCGAGAATTTTTAATTTTTGGTGTCATTGGAGTACTAGGTGTTAGACTTATAGTCTTTTTACAGCATTTTTGACCAAAAAGGTCATATCATGGTAGGAGTCTCAGACTTGGCTGGTCGACTCCTCAGGTCATTTGGGACATACTGAACTGAACATTTTTCACTTTGGAGCCAATGTTGAGATCGTCTTTGATCGCCCATAGCTCCACTCCCAGGGGTGAGCGGGGGTCAAGGACGGTGAAAACGTGACCTCCAGGTCAAGGTCTACCCGCATGCAAAGTTTCAAATCGCTGCGAGAATTTTTAATTTTTGGTGTCATTGGAGTACTAGGTGTTAGACTTATAGTCTTTTTACAGCATTTTTGACCAAAAAGGTCATATCATGGTAGGAGTCTCAGACTTGGCTGGTCGACTCCTCAGGTCATTTGGGACATACTGAACTGAACATTTTTCACTTTGGAGCCAATGTTGAGATCGTCTTTGATCGCCCATAGCTCCACTCCCAGGGGTGAGCGGGGGTCAAGGACGGTGAAAACGTGACCTCCAGGTCAAGGTCTACCCGCATGCAAAGTTTCAAATCGCTGCGAGAATTTTTAATTTTTGGTGTCATTGGAGTACTAGGTGTTAGACTTATAGTCTTTTTACAGCATTTTTGACCAAAAAGGTCATATCATGGTAGGAGTCTCAGACTTGGCTGGTCGACTCCTCAGGTCATTTGGGACATACTGAACTGAACATTTTTCACTTTGGAGCCAATGTTGAGATCGTCTTTGATCGCCCATAGCTCCACTCCCAGGGGTGAGCGGGGGTCAAGGACGGTGAAAACGTGACCTCCAGGTCAAGGTCTACCCGCATGCAAAGTTTCAAATCGCTGCGAGAATTTTTAATTTTTGGTGTCATTGGAGTACTAGGTGTTAGACTTATAGTCTTTTTACAGCATTTTTGACCAAAAAGGTCATATCATGGTAGGAGTCTCAGACTTGGCTGGTCGACTCCTCAGGTCATTTGGGACATACTGAACTGAACATTTTTCACTTTGGAGCCAATGTTGAGATCGTCTTTGATCGCCCATAGCTCCACTCCCAGGGGTGAGCGGGGGTCAAGGACGGTGAAAACGTGACCTCCAGGTCAAGGTCTACCCGCATGCAAAGTTTCAAATCGCTGCGAGAATTTTTAATTTTTGGTGTCATTGGAGTACTAGGTGTTAGACTTATAGTCTTTTTACAGCATTTTTGACCAAAAAGGTCATATCATGGTAGGAGTCTCAGACTTGGCTGGTCGACTCCTCAGGTCATTTGGGACATACTGAACTGAACATTTTTCACTTTGGAGCCAATGTTGAGATCGTCTTTGATCGCCCATAGCTCCACTCCCAGGGGTGAGCGGGGGTCAAGGACGGTGAAAACGTGACCTCCAGGTCAAGGTCTACCCGCATGCAAAGTTTCAAATCGCTGCGAGAATTTTTAATTTTTGGTGTCATTGGAGTACTAGGTGTTAGACTTATAGTCTTTTTACAGCATTTTTGACCAAAAAGGTCATATCATGGTAGGAGTCTCAGACTTGGCTGGTCGACTCCTCAG
The DNA here is from genome assembly GCF_023055435.1 of Haliotis rufescens. Lineage (NCBI taxonomy): Eukaryota > Metazoa > Mollusca > Gastropoda > Lepetellida > Haliotidae > Haliotis > Haliotis rufescens. Next base: position 11,183 of record NW_025964012.1, on the reverse strand, counting down.
GTCATTTGGGACATACTGAACTGAACATTTTTCACTTTGGAGCCAATGTTGAGATCGTCTTTGATCGCCCATAGCTCCACTCCCAGGGGTGAGCGGGGGTCAAGGACGGTGAAAACGTGACCTCCAGGTCAAGGTCTACCCGCATGCAAAGTTTCAAATCGCTGCGAGAATTTTTAATTTTTGGTGTCATTGGAGTACTAGGTGTTAGACTTATAGTCTTTTTACAGCATTTTTGACCAAAAAGGTCATATCATGGTAGGAGTCTCAGACTTGGCTGGTCGACTCCTCAGGTCATTTGGGACATACTGAACTGAACATTTTTCACTTTGGAGCCAATGTTGAGATCGTCTTTGATCGCCCATAGCTCCACTCCCAGGGGTGAGCGGGGGTCAAGGACGGTGAAAACGTGACCTCCAGGTCAAGGTCTACCCGCATGCAAAGTTTCAAATCGCTGCGAGAATTTTTAATTTTTGGTGTCATTGGAGTACTAGGTGTTAGACTTATAGTCTTTTTACAGCATTTTTGACCAAAAAGGTCATATCATGGTAGGAGTCTCAGACTTGGCTGGTCGACTCCTCAGGTCATTTGGGACATACTGAACTGAACATTTTTCACTTTGGAGCCAATGTTGAGATCGTCTTTGATCGCCCATAGCTCCACTCCCAGGGGTGAGCGGGGGTCAAGGACGGTGAAAACGTGACCTCCAGGTCAAGGTCTACCCGCATGCAAAGTTTCAAATCGCTGCGAGAATTTTTAATTTTTGGTGTCATTGGAGTACTAGGTGTTAGACTTATAGTCTTTTTACAGCATTTTTGACCAAAAAGGTCATATCATGGTAGGAGTCTCAGACTTGGCTGGTCGACTCCTCAGGTCATTTGGGACATACTGAACTGAACATTTTTCACTTTGGAGCCAATGTTGAGATCGTCTTTGATCGCCCATAGCTCCACTCCCAGGGGTGAGCGGGGGTCAAGGACGGTGAAAACGTGACCTCCAGGTCAAGGTCTACCCGCATGCAAAGTTTCAAATCGCTGCGAGAATTTTTAATTTTTGGTGTCATTGGAGTACTAGGTGTTAGACTTATAGTCTTTTTACAGCATTTTTGACCAAAAAGGTCATATCATGGTAGGAGTCTCAGACTTGGCTGGTCGACTCCTCAGGTCATTTGGGACATACTGAACTGAACATTTTTCACTTTGGAGCCAATGTTGAGATCGTCTTTGATCGCCCATAGCTCCACTCCCAGGGGTGAGCGGGGGTCAAGGACGGTGAAAACGTGACCTCCAGGTCAAGGTCTACCCGCATGCAAAGTTTCAAATCGCTGCGAGAATTTTTAATTTTTGGTGTCATTGGAGTACTAGGTGTTAGACTTATAGTCTTTTTACAGCATTTTTGACCAAAAAGGTCATATCATGGTAGGAGTCTCAGACTTGGCTGGTCGACTCCTCAGGTCATTTGGGACATACTGAACTGAACATTTTTCACTTTGGAGCCAATGTTGAGATCGTCTTTGATCGCCCATAGCTCCACTCCCAGGGGTGAGCGGGGGTCAAGGACGGTGAAAACGTGACCTCCAGGTCAAGGTCTACCCGCATGCAAAGTTTCAAATCGCTGCGAGAATTTTTAATTTTTGGTGTCATTGGAGTACTAGGTGTTAGACTTATAGTCTTTTTACAGCATTTTTGACCAAAAAGGTCATATCATGGTAGGAGTCTCAGACTTGGCTGGTCGACTCCTCAGGTCATTTGGGACATACTGAACTGAACATTTTTCACTTTGGAGCCAATGTTGAGATCGTCTTTGATCGCCCATAGCTCCACTCCCAGGGGTGAGCGGGGGTCAAGGACGGTGAAAACGTGACCTCCAGGTCAAGGTCTACCCGCATGCAAAGTTTCAAATCGCTGCGAGAATTTTTAATTTTTGGTGTCATTGGAGTACTAGGTGTTAGACTTATAGTCTTTTTACAGCATTTTTGACCAAAAAGGTCATATCATGGTAGGAGTCTCAGACTTGGCTGGTCGACTCCTCAGGTCATTTGGGACATACTGAACTGAACATTTTTCACTTTGGAGCCAATGTTGAGATCGTCTTTGATCGCCCATAGCTCCACTCCCAGGGGTGAGCGGGGGTCAAGGACGGTGAAAACGTGACCTCCAGGTCAAGGTCTACCCGCATGCAAAGTTTCAAATCGCTGCGAGAATTTTTAATTTTTGGTGTCATTGGAGTACTAGGTGTTAGACTTATAGTCTTTTTACAGCATTTTTGACCAAAAAGGTCATATCATGGTAGGAGTCTCAGACTTGGCTGGTCGACTCCTCAGGTCATTTGGGACATACTGAACTGAACATTTTTCACTTTGGAGCCAATGTTGAGATCGTCTTTGATCGCCCATAGCTCCACTCCCAGGGGTGAGCGGGGGTCAAGGACGGTGAAAACGTGACCTCCAGGTCAAGGTCTACCCGCATGCAAAGTTTCAAATCGCTGCGAGAATTTTTAATTTTTGGTGTCATTGGAGTACTAGGTGTTAGACTTATAGTCTTTTTACAGCATTTTTGACCAAAAAGGTCATATCATGGTAGGAGTCTCAGACTTGGCTGGTCGACTCCTCAGGTCATTTGGGACATACTGAACTGAACATTTTTCACTTTGGAGCCAATGTTGAGATCGTCTTTGATCGCCCATAGCTCCACTCCCAGGGGTGAGCGGGGGTCAAGGACGGTGAAAACGTGACCTCCAGGTCAAGGTCTACCCGCATGCAAAGTTTCAAATCGCTGCGAGAATTTTTAATTTTTGGTGTCATTGGAGTACTAGGTGTTAGACTTATAGTCTTTTTACAGCATTTTTGACCAAAAAGGTCATATCATGGTAGGAGTCTCAGACTTGGCTGGTCGACTCCTCAGGTCATTTGGGACATACTGAACTGAACATTTTTCACTTTGGAGCCAATGTTGAGATCGTCTTTGATCGCCCATAGCTCCACTCCCAGGGGTGAGCGGGGGTCAAGGACGGTGAAAACGTGACCTCCAGGTCAAGGTCTACCCGCATGCAAAGTTTCAAATCGCTGCGAGAATTTTTAATTTTTGGTGTCATTGGAGTACTAGGTGTTAGACTTATAGTCTTTTTACAGCATTTTTGACCAAAAAGGTCATATCATGGTAGGAGTCTCAGACTTGGCTGGTCGACTCCTCAGGTCATTTGGGACATACTGAACTGAACATTTTTCACTTTGGAGCCAATGTTGAGATCGTCTTTGATCGCCCATAGCTCCACTCCCAGGGGTGAGCGGGGGTCAAGGACGGTGAAAACGTGACCTCCAGGTCAAGGTCTACCCGCATGCAAAGTTTCAAATCGCTGCGAGAATTTTTAATTTTTGGTGTCATTGGAGTACTAGGTGTTAGACTTATAGTCTTTTTACAGCATTTTTGACCAAAAAGGTCATATCATGGTAGGAGTCTCAGACTTGGCTGGTCGACTCCTCAGGTCATTTGGGACATACTGAACTGAACATTTTTCACTTTGGAGCCAATGTTGAGATCGTCTTTGATCGCCCATAGCTCCACTCCCAGGGGTGAGCGGGGGTCAAGGACGGTGAAAACGTGACCTCCAGGTCAAGGTCTACCCGCATGCAAAGTTTCAAATCGCTGCGAGAATTTTTAATTTTTGGTGTCATTGGAGTACTAGGTGTTAGACTTATAGTCTTTTTACAGCATTTTTGACCAAAAAGGTCATATCATGGTAGGAGTCTCAGACTTGGCTGGTCGACTCCTCAGGTCATTTGGGACATACTGAACTGAACATTTTTCACTTTGGAGCCAATGTTGAGATCGTCTTTGATCGCCCATAGCTCCACTCCCAGGGGTGAGCGGGGGTCAAGGACGGTGAAAACGTGACCTCCAGGTCAAGGTCTACCCGCATGCAAAGTTTCAAATCGCTGCGAGAATTTTTAATTTTTGGTGTCATTGGAGTACTAGGTGTTAGACTTATAGTCTTTTTACAGCATTTTTGACCAAAAAGGTCATATCATGGTAGGAGTCTCAGACTTGGCTGGTCGACTCCTCAGGTCATTTGGGACATACTGAACTGAACATTTTTCACTTTGGAGCCAATGTTGAGATCGTCTTTGATCGCCCATAGCTCCACTCCCAGGGGTGAGCGGGGGTCAAGGACGGTGAAAACGTGACCTCCAGGTCAAGGTCTACCCGCATGCAAAGTTTCAAATCGCTGCGAGAATTTTTAATTTTTGGTGTCATTGGAGTACTAGGTGTTAGACTTATAGTCTTTTTACAGCATTTTTGACCAAAAAGGTCATATCATGGTAGGAGTCTCAGACTTGGCTGGTCGACTCCTCAGGTCATTTGGGACATACTGAACTGAACATTTTTCACTTTGGGAGCCAATGTTGAGATCGTCCTTTGATCGCCCATAGCTCCACTCCCAGGGGTGAGCGGGGGGTCAAGGACGGTGAAAACGTGACCTCCAGGTCAAGGTCTACCCGCATGCAAAGTTTCAAATCGCTGCGAGAATTTTTAATTTTTGGTGTCATTGGAGTACTAGGTGTTAGACTTATAGTCTTTTTACAGCATTTTTGACCAAAAAGGTCATATCATGGTAGGAGTCTCAGACTTGGCTGGTCGACTCCTCAGGTCATTTGGGACATACTGAACTGAACATTTTTCACTTTGGAGCCAATGTTGAGATCGTCTTTGATCGCCCATAGCTCCACTCCCAGGGGGTGAGCGGGGGGTCAAGGACGGTGAAAACGTGACCTCCAGGTCAAGGTCTACCCGCATGCAAAGTTTCAAATCGCTGCGAGAATTTTTAATTTTTGGTGTCATTGGAGTACTAGGTGTTAGACTTATAGTCTTTTTACAGCATTTTTGACCAAAAAGGTCATATCATGGTATCAGACTTGGCTGGTCGACTCCTCAGGTCATTTGGGACATACTGAACTGAACATTTTTCACTTTGGAGCCAATGTTGAGATCGTCTTTGATCGCCCATAGCTCCACTCCCAGGGGTGAGCGGGGGTCAAGGACGGTGAAAACGTGACCTCCAGGTCAAGGTCTACCCGCATGCAAAGTTTCAAATCGCTGCGAGAATTTTTAATTTTTGGTGTCATTGGAGTACTAGGTGTTAGACTTATAGTCTTTTTACAGCATTTTTGACCAAAAAGGTCATATCATGGTAGGAGTCTCAGACTTGGCTGGTCGACTCCTCAGGTCATTTGGGACATACTGAACTGAACATTTTTCACTTTGGAGCCAATGTTGAGATCGTCTTTGATCGCCCATAGCTCCACTCCCAGGGGTGAGCGGGGGTCAAGGACGGTGAAAACGTGACCTCCAGGTCAAGGTCTACCCGCATGCAAAGTTTCAAATCGCTGCGAGAATTTTTAATTTTTGGTGTCATTGGAGTACTAGGTGTTAGACTTATAGTCTTTTTACAGCATTTTTGACCAAAAAGGTCATATCATGGTAGGAGTCTCAGACTTGGCTGGTCGACTCCTCAGGTCATTTGGGACATACTGAACTGAACATTTTTCACTTTGGAGCCAATGTTGAGATCGTCTTTGATCGCCCATAGCTCCACTCCCAGGGGTGAGCGGGGGTCAAGGACGGTGAAAACGTGACCTCCAGGTCAAGGTCTACCCGCATGCAAAGTTTCAAATCGCTGCGAGAATTTTTAATTTTTGGTGTCATTGGAGTACTAGGTGTTAGACTTATAGTCTTTTTACAGCATTTTTGACCAAAAAGGTCATATCATGGTAGGAGTCTCAGACTTGGCTGGTCGACTCCTCAGGTCATTTGGGACATACTGAACTGAACATTTTTCACTTTGGAGCCAATGTTGAGATCGTCTTTGATCGCCCATAGCTCCACTCCCAGGGGTGAGCGGGGGTCAAGGACGGTGAAAACGTGACCTCCAGGTCAAGGTCTACCCGCATGCAAAGTTTCAAATCGCTGCGAGAATTTTTAATTTTTGGTGTCATTGGAGTACTAGGTGTTAGACTTATAGTCTTTTTACAGCATTTTTGACCAAAAAGGTCATATCATGGTAGGAGTCTCAGACTTGGCTGGTCGACTCCTCAGGTCATTTGGGACATACTGAACTGAACATTTTTCACTTTGGAGCCAATGTTGAGATCGTCTTTGATCGCCCATAGCTCCACTCCCAGGGGTGAGCGGGGGTCAAGGACGGTGAAAACGTGACCTCCAGGTCAAGGTCTACCCGCATGCAAAGTTTCAAATCGCTGCGAGAATTTTTAATTTTTGGTGTCATTGGAGTACTAGGTGTTAGACTTATAGTCTTTTTACAGCATTTTTGACCAAAAAGGTCATATCATGGTAGGAGTCTCAGACTTGGCTGGTCGACTCCTCAGGTCATTTGGGACATACTGAACTGAACATTTTTCACTTTGGAGCCAATGTTGAGATCGTCTTTGATCGCCCATAGCTCCACTCCCAGGGGTGAGCGGGGGTCAAGGACGGTGAAAACGTGACCTCCAGGTCAAGGTCTACCCGCATGCAAAGTTTCAAATCGCTGCGAGAATTTTTAATTTTTGGTGTCATTGGAGTACTAGGTGTTAGACTTATAGTCTTTTTACAGCATTTTTGACCAAAAAGGTCATATCATGGTAGGAGTCTCAGACTTGGCTGGTCGACTCCTCAGGTCATTTGGGACATACTGAACTGAACATTTTTCACTTTGGAGCCAATGTTGAGATCGTCTTTGATCGCCCATAGCTCCACTCCCAGGGGTGAGCGGGGGTCAAGGACGGTGAAAACGTGACCTCCAGGTCAAGGTCTACCCGCATGCAAAGTTTCAAATCGCTGCGAGAATTTTTAATTTTTGGTGTCATTGGAGTACTAGGTGTTAGACTTATAGTCTTTTTACAGCATTTTTGACCAAAAAGGTCATATCATGGTAGGAGTCTCAGACTTGGCTGGTCGACTCCTCAGGTCATTTGGGACATACTGAACTGAACATTTTTCACTTTGGAGCCAATGTTGAGATCGTCTTTGATCGCCCATAGCTCCACTCCCAGGGGTGAGCGGGGGTCAAGGACGGTGAAAACGTGACCTCCAGGTCAAGGTCTACCCGCATGCAAAGTTTCAAATCGCTGCGAGAATTTTTAATTTTTGGTGTCATTGGAGTACTAGGTGTTAGACTTATAGTCTTTTTACAGCATTTTTGACCAAAAAGGTCATATCATGGTAGGAGTCTCAGACTTGGCTGGTCGACTCCTCAGGTCATTTGGGACATACTGAACTGAACATTTTTCACTTTGGAGCCAATGTTGAGATCGTCTTTGATCGCCCATAGCTCCACTCCCAGGGGTGAGCGGGGGTCAAGGACGGTGAAAACGTGACCTCCAGGTCAAGGTCTACCCGCATGCAAAGTTTCAAATCGCTGCGAGAATTTTTAATTTTTGGTGTCATTGGAGTACTAGGTGTTAGACTTATAGTCTTTTTACAGCATTTTTGACCAAAAAGGTCATATCATGGTAGGAGTCTCAGACTTGGCTGGTCGACTCCTCAGGTCATTTGGGACATACTGAACTGAACATTTTTCACTTTGGAGCCAATGTTGAGATCGTCTTTGATCGCCCATAGCTCCACTCCCAGGGGTGAGCGGGGGTCAAGGACGGTGAAAACGTGACCTCCAGGTCAAGGTCTACCCGCATGCAAAGTTTCAAATCGCTGCGAGAATTTTTAATTTTTGGTGTCATTGGAGTACTAGGTGTTAGACTTATAGTCTTTTTACAGCATTTTTGACCAAAAAGGTCATATCATGGTAGGAGTCTCAGACTTGGCTGGTCGACTCCTCAGGTCATTTGGGACATACTGAACTGAACATTTTTCACTTTGGAGCCAATGTTGAGATCGTCTTTGATCGCCCATAGCTCCACTCCCAGGGGTGAGCGGGGGTCAAGGACGGTGAAAACGTGACCTCCAGGTCAAGGTCTACCCGCATGCAAAGTTTCAAATCGCTGCGAGAATTTTTAATTTTTGGTGTCATTGGAGTACTAGGTGTTAGACTTATAGTCTTTTTACAGCATTTTTGACCAAAAAGGTCATATCATGGTAGGAGTCTCAGACTTGGCTGGTCGACTCCTCAGGTCATTTGGGACATACTGAACTGAACATTTTTCACTTTGGAGCCAATGTTGAGATCGTCTTTGATCGCCCATAGCTCCACTCCCAGGGGTGAGCGGGGGTCAAGGACGGTGAAAACGTGACCTCCAGGTCAAGGTCTACCCGCATGCAAAGTTTCAAATCGCTGCGAGAATTTTTAATTTTTGGTGTCATTGGAGTACTAGGTGTTAGACTTATAGTCTTTTTACAGCATTTTTGACCAAAAAGGTCATATCATGGTAGGAGTCTCAGACTTGGCTGGTCGACTCCTCAGGTCATTTGGGACATACTGAACTGAACATTTTTCACTTTGGAGCCAATGTTGAGATCGTCTTTGATCGCCCATAGCTCCACTCCCAGGGGTGAGCGGGGGTCAAGGACGGTGAAAACGTGACCTCCAGGTCAAGGTCTACCCGCATGCAAAGTTTCAAATCGCTGCGAGAATTTTTAATTTTTGGTGTCATTGGAGTACTAGGTGTTAGACTTATAGTCTTTTTACAGCATTTTTGACCAAAAAGGTCATATCATGGTAGGAGTCTCAGACTTGGCTGGTCGACTCCTCAGGTCATTTGGGACATACTGAACTGAACATTTTTCACTTTGGAGCCAATGTTGAGATCGTCTTTGATCGCCCATAGCTCCACTCCCAGGGTGAGCGGGGGTCAAGGACGGTGAAAACGTGACCTCCAGGTCAAGGTCTACCCGCATGCAAAGTTTCAAATCGCTGCGAGAATTTTTAATTTTTGGTGTCATTGGAGTACTAGGTGTTAGACTTATAGTCTTTTTACAGCATTTTTGACCAAAAAGGTCATATCATGGTAGGAGTCTCAGACTTGGCTGGTCGACTCCTCAGGTCATTTGGGACATACTGAACTGAACATTTTTCACTTTGGAGCCAATGTTGAGATCGTCTTTGATCGCCCATAGCTCCACTCCCAGGGGTGAGCGGGGGTCAAGGACGGTGAAAACGTGACCTCCAGGTCAAGGTCTACCCGCATGCAAAGTTTCAAATCGCTGCGAGAATTTTTAATTTTTGGTGTCATTGGAGTACTAGGTGTTAGACTTATAGTCTTTTTACAGCATTTTTGACCAAAAAGGTCATATCATGGTAGGAGTCTCAGACTTGGCTGGTCGACTCCTCAGGTCATTTGGGACATACTGAACTGAACATTTTTCACTTTGGAGCCAATGTTGAGATCGTCTTTGATCGCCCATAGCTCCACTCCCAGGGGTGAGCGGGGGTCAAGGACGGTGAAAACGTGACCTCCAGGTCAAGGTCTACCCGCATGCAAAGTTTCAAATCGCTGCGAGAATTTTTAATTTTTGGTGTCATTGGAGTACTAGGTGTTAGACTTATAGTCTTTTTACAGCATTTTTGACCAAAAAGGTCATATCATGGTAGGAGTCTCAGACTTGGCTGGTCGACTCCTCAGGTCATTTGGGACATACTGAACTGAACATTTTTCACTTTGGAGCCAATGTTGAGATCGTCTTTGATCGCCCATAGCTCCACTCCCAGGGGTGAGCGGGGGTCAAGGACGGTGAAAACGTGACCTCCAGGTCAAGGTCTACCCGCATGCAAAGTTTCAAATCGCTGCGAGAATTTTTAATTTTTGGTGTCATTGGAGTACTAGGTGTTAGACTTATAGTCTTTTTACAGCATTTTTGACCAAAAAGGTCATATCATGGTAGGAGTCTCAGACTTGGCTGGTCGACTCCTCAGGTCATTTGGGACATACTGAACTGAACATTTTTCACTTTGGAGCCAATGTTGAGATCGTCTTTGATCGCCCATAGCTCCACTCCCAGGGGTGAGCGGGGGTCAAGGACGGTGAAAACGTGACCTCCAGGTCAAGGTCTACCCGCATGCAAAGTTTCAAATCGCTGCGAGAATTTTTAATTTTTGGTGTCATTGGAGTACTAGGTGTTAGACTTATAGTCTTTTTACAGCATTTTTGACCAAAAAGGTCATATCATGGTAGGAGTCTCAGACTTGGCTGGTCGACTCCTCAGGTCATTTGGGACATACTGAACTGAACATTTTTCACTTTGGAGCCAATGTTGAGATCGTCTTTGATCGCCCATAGCTCCACTCCCAGGGGTGAGCGGGGTCAAGGACGGTGAAAACGTGACCTCCAGGTCAAGGTCTACCCGCATGCAAAGTTTCAAATCGCTGCGAGAATTTTTAATTTTTGGTGTCATTGGAGTACTAGGTGTTAGACTTATAGTCTTTTTACAGCATTTTTGACCAAAAAGGTCATATCATGGTAGGAGTCTCAGACTTGGCTGTCGACTCCTCAGGTCATTTGGGACATACTGAACTGAACATTTTTCACTTTGGAGCCAATGTTGAGATCGTCTTTGATCGCCCATAGCTCCCACTCCCAGGGGTGAGCGGGTCAAGGACGGTGAAAACGTGACCTCCAGGTCAAGGTCTACCCGCATGCAAAGTTTCAAATCGCTGCGAGAATTTTTAATTTTTGGTGTCATTGGAGTACTAGGTGTTAGACTTATAGTCTTTTTACAGCATTTTTGACCAAAAAGGTCATATCATGGTAGGAGTCTCAGACTTGGCTGGTCGACTCCTCAGGTCATTTGGGACATACTGAACTGAACATTTTTCACTTTGGAGCCAATGTTGAGATCGTCTTTGATCGCCCATAGCTCCACTCCCAGGGGTGAGCGGGGTCAAGGACGGTGAAAACGTGACCTCCAGGTCAAGGTCTACCCGCATGCAAAGTTTCAAATCGCTGCGAGAATTTTTAATTTTTGGTGTCATTGGAGTACTAGGTGTTAGACTTATAGTCTTTTTACAGCATTTTTGACCAAAAAGGTCATATCATGGTAGGAGTCTCAGACTTGGCTGGTCGACTCCTCAGGTCATTTGGGACATACTGAACTGAACATTTTTCACTTTGGAGCCAATGTTGAGATCGTCTTTGATCGCCCATAGCTCCACTCCCAGGGGTGAGCGGGGGTCAAGGACGGTGAAAACGTGACCTCCAGGTCAAGGTCTACCCGCATGCAAAGTTTCAAATCGCTGCGAGA
>NW_025964011.1:0-39420 GCF_023055435.1 Haliotis rufescens | reverse complement strand
ATTCTTGTTTCACACAAGGATGGGTTCACAGGTCAATTCCATGGTTGCCAGACGCTGCTTCGAACATATCCCCCCAAAAGTATCTTTTCGACCCCGTATGATAGACAATACTTGGAAATTCAAAGCAAATTAGGCTTTCATATTTTTAATTTATTAATGGTAAGTTGTTTGCTGACCTTTGCTGATAACAACTGAGGATAGCAAAGTCTGGTACATAACATGAATTTGGTTGTGACACTAATAAGCTTAAGTCATAAAAGAAGCTGGACTCAGTGAGCTTGCTGGAACTGGTACCCCTGCCTTGTTTACATAGGCCAATATATAAATGACAGGTCCATATTTGGTATTTTAACTATGGGAGGTCAAGAACCAATGTTGATGCTTTCATTCCAAAGAAAAATTCATAGTGTCAACATCTTGAACCTACTCTTGAAACATGGGGAGACATCGAAGGAATTCGATAACATCTTTTAGAATGGGACATAAAGCTTGGAATTCAGGCAAAAAATTCACCAGTGAAAAGCAAAGCAACTTTAAAGTGCCAAAAACTGTCAGGTTGACAACTGAGCTCCACAAGAAAGTGTGCAGTGTAGGGGTGGCTGGTGTCCAGCAAGTTCAAACACTGACAAGTGAACCGTACCGTCTATTAAGGCCAAGGAAGGAAAACACCCCTGAGGAGGATAAGAGTACCCTGAAAACAAAAAGTGAAAGGTAATAACACTTTAAACTATTTATTCCTTTGGCCTAGACTTTGAAATACTTGTAGGGAATACAAGATGCTCACTGCTAAATGATATGGGTGGATAAACTTACCAAGTTCAAGTATTTGTCCTTTAACGAGATCACTTAATAAAAGTTTAATATAATGGACAGTTTTCAGTTATTAGGTACAGCAAGGGATCAAATTCTCATACATATATGAGTGGTTTGTTCAATACCATATAAAAAACAGTGTTGTTACACCCTAATTAAGGGCTTGAGGGGGATAGAAATAGAATATGCATTTGATCTGCCAGGGGAGATAATTCAGAAATGTCGAACACTATCACATACTTAAAAGGCTTATTTAGAAGTTTTCAAAGTAGTCAATGGGTTTTCTTTAATCTGCAGGACTGCTGCTGATGTTTACCACCTGTTGCATGTTGGAGAGACTGACAAACTGTACAATGAGGCATTCCGCCAGCACGCCAAGACTTCGCCTATGTGTAAGGGGGACATTGTCATGGACATAGACAATGAACAGCAGTGGGGACTTAACTGGATAGAGAGACTTAAATGCACTGACTGTACATACCTGTCAGAGTACCATAAACTGTACAAGGAGGTAGAGGGTAGTGGAATGAGAAGGGGACGTCGATCTTCCACTGCCAATACTGGACTTCAGATAGGCCTCTCAAAATGTCCATTGGAAGTGAGAGTTTCCGTGTCCTGTGCATGAGTGCCGATATACCTCCACCATCCCATTCAGGGATGCAGAAAGCTGCGAACAGAGTTTGTGATAATATAAAATCTCAGAACACAAAGGATATGAGAGCCAGGAGGGTGGAAATAAGGGAAATAAATAAATACAGGGGAACAAATTTAAATAACATTAGTTTATCAACTGATGCAATGTACAACAATCCACTTTGTTCAGGTGTTGGGAAAACCCCTTTTCAGCCAGCCACTCAGGTAACCTATGTGGCCACTGAGAACCAAACTAGTGATCATCAAATTTTGGCTTTAAACACAAAATCAAAGCTCTGTTCAAAGCACAGTTTAGTTGACAACATTTCTTGTGTCAACAACCCAGACTGCACATCTGATTTGCACATGTCAGAATCAATTGGTAATGAAAAACAGTTAGCTGCAGAGTGTTTCAGGGACTTAAAGAAAGATCAAATTGAGGTAGAATTTTTGACAACAGATGCTGACAGTGCAGCTCACACAGCTCTCTCTGAAATGTATGAAGCAGGTGATATGGATGTTTCCCCACAAACTTTTCTCGATACACGGCATCTCTCGGCCAGCCATAGAAAGTTTATTAAAAATTCTAAATTTGTTGTGGATATGATGCCTGCTAGAACCAAAAAAGACAAACAAAGTTTGGCAAATACATTTTCTTTAGACTGTGCATCCAGATGTGCAGCTGAGTTCTCAGCTGCTTACTCAAGTCATGCAGGTAACCTGACAAAGTTGAAGACATCTCTTTCATGTACTTCTGATGCTATTGCAAACTGTTACATGGGTGATCACAGAAAATGTAGAAGGCAGTCATTTGTTTGCAAGGGGGAGAAGAAAAATTGGTTATTGCAAAGTAAATATTTAGATAAAAACTTCAAAATTGGAAACAATGAAACTAACTTTCAAAATTTGAGAAAATGCACTGATTTTCGTCTCGGCCCGAACATGATCGAAAAGACGCAATTCAACCTCAATAGTCAAAAGTGTGAGGCAACAAACAAGGCATTGCGCCGGTCATTACCTCGCGATACCACCTTTGCTCGTAACTTCCAAGGTAGAGCTCACAGTGCTGTTCATAGCGTCAACTGCCAGAGTCCGGTAAAGTCAATTCGCAATCTTCGATTAGGGCTTGGCTGTGCTGTCACTGCAAAAGGAAAAATAGATGATGAGATAAGCAAAAGTCATAATAAAGTACTTAAAGCTAAAACATACAAGAAATCACAGAAAAGTAAGGACCGCCGTGCAAGGAAAAAGTTAGAACTATTCAAACTCCATCATTGTAGAAAAGTTCATTATTCGAAAGACATGTTATTGAAAAGAAATGCATATTTGAGAAATTTACACCCAAAATAGGATAATCCATCTTAAAAATTGCCCCAAACAGAAAGATATAATGATCAGATACATAACTTACACCAAACAGTAGGGTTATGACTTTTGGTGCACAAGCCCTGTTGTCGACAGTGAAGTCTCTCCATGTTAATTTCATGGGACTCTACTTTCAAATGCTCAACATTCACACAAGAGGCGTTATGACAGAGATGGCTCACTTCAACTTTGTTGCCAAAGTTGTCAGTGTTGCTAAAAACCATCTGGAAGGCATTTATGCACAATGCAGAGGGCTATTCTGTGAGCTCTCTCCTCTGTCCGCGCCTTTGACGGCCACAAAAAGAAGCAACGACCATAGCCCTGCTTATCACGGCAGCCCAACCATTCCTTACAACCCCATTTCCCACTCGCTTCACCCATTTTGCGTTCAAATTTGCCTCTACAATTATCCCAAAAGGTCTCCATGGCAATAGATATACAGAAAAACATATAAATTAGGAAATGCTGAAATATGCACTTACCCTACAGGTTACACACAACCAAATGTTTTCCCATAGACTTCTATAGTAACCGTTATAGCTTTTTAAAAACAACTAGGCATTCAACAGCCATAACATTTACATATGTGCACAGTCTGGCCTTAAAGCTGCAATAAAAACACAAATTTTGGCTAGTTTACCCAGCTCCTTTTCCGAGTACAGGAAGCTGAACACACAACCCCAGTTCCGCACCAAATATCACCTGCTTGAAAATATCTGTGCTCACATAAAGCACAAGTCATCTTGTTCAAAAAGTCAGCACCAAATATTGAAAAATATGGGCAGTTTTAATTACTGGATGGATGTGCATTTAAAAGACATAAAAATCTTACACAATATCATCCAATCACAGCCTGCATATGTCTCTTGATCTGTACTGAAGGCTCCCTACGAAAACCGCACTGTCACAACCAGTTCTGATTTAGTGTAGTAGAACCTGTAGACACAACTGTCTAAAACTGCACTTGTCAAATTTGTGATGTATTCATTGTAAATAGATGTAGCTTCTTGGAAACAAATGGAAATTGTTTCAAGTTCAATACTTTTTCCTATCTGACAGGTCTATATGACACCCATATACACATATCTGATGTACCAAAAGAGCTGTGAGGGTTAAATTATTTAGATTTTGTCAACTGATTACAAAATGAACTTCTGTTTTAATAAAGAACTTTCTATGACAGTACACAGGCCTTTATTGTTTATTCTTGTTTCACACAAGGATGGGTTCACAGGTCAATTCCATGGTTGCCAGACGCTGCTTCGAACATATCCCCCCAAAAGTATCTTTTCGACCCCGTATGATAGACAATACTTGGAAATTCAAAGCAAATTAGGCTTTCATATTTTTAATTTATTAATGGTAAGTTGTTTGCTGACCTTTGCTGATAACAACTGAGGATAGCAAAGTCTGGTACATAACATGGAATTTGGTTGTGACACTAATAAGCTTAAGTCATAAAAGAAGCTGGACTCAGTGAGCTTGCTGGAACTGGTACCCCTGCCTTGTTTACATAGGCCAATATATAAATGACAGGTCCATATTTGGTATTTTAACTATGGGAGGTCAAGAACCAATGTTGATGCTTTCATTCCAAAGAAAAATTCATAGTGTCAACATCTTGAACCTACTCTTGAAACATGGGGAGACATCGAAGGAATTCGATAACATCTTTTAGAATGGGACATAAAGCTTGGAATTCAGGCAAAAAAATTCACCAGTGAAAAGCAAAGCAACTTTAAAGTGCCAAAAACTGTCAGGTTGACAACTGAGCTCCACAAGAAAGTGTGCAGTGTAGGGGTGGCTGGTGTCCAGCAAGTTCAAACACTGACAAGTGAACCCGTACCGTCTATTAAGGCCAAGGAAGGAAAACACCCCTGAGGAGGATAAGAGTACCCTGAAAACAAAAAGTGAAAGGTAATAAACACTTTAAACTATTTATTCCCTTTGGCCTAGACTTTGAAATACTTGTAGGGAATACAAGATGCTCACTGCTAAATGATATGGGTGGATAAACTTACCAAGTTCAAGTATTTGTCCTTTAACGAGATCACTTAATAAAAGTTTAATATAATGGACAGTTTTCAGTTATTAGGTACAGCAAGGGATCAAATTCTCATACATATATGAGTGGTTTGTTCAATACCATATAAAAAACAGTGTTGTTACAACCCTAATTAAGGGCTTGAGGGGGATAGAAATAGAATATGCATTTGATCTGCCAGGGGAGATAATTCAGAAATGTCGAACACTATCACATACTTAAAAGGCTTATTTAGAAGTTTTCAAAGTAGTCAATGGGTTTTCTTTAATCTGCAGGACTGCTGCTGATGTTTACCACCTGTTGCATGTTGGAGAGACTGACAAACTGTACAATGAGGCATTCCGCCAGCACGCCAAGACTTCGCCTATGTGTAAGGGGGGACATTGTCATGGACATAGACAATGAACAGCAGTGGGGACTTAACTGGATAGAGAGACCTTAAATGCACTGACTGTACATACCTGTCAGAGTACCATAAACTGTACAAGGAGGTAGAGGGTAGTGGAATGAGAAGGGGACGTCGATCTTCCACTGCCAATACTGGACTTCAGATAGGCCTCTCAAAATGTCCCATTGGAAGTGAGAGTTTCCGTGTCCTGTGCATGAGTGCCGATATACCTCCACCATCCCATTCAGGGATGCAGAAAGCTGCGAACAGAGTTTGTGATAATATAAAATCTCAGAACACAAAGGATATGAGAGCCAGGAGGGTGGAAATAAGGGAAATAAATAAATACAGGGGAACAAATTTAAATAACATTAGTTTATCAACTGATGCAATGTACAACAATCCACTTTGTTCAGGTGTTGGGAAAACCCCTTTTCAGCCAGCCACTCAGGTAACCTATGTGGCCACTGAGAACCAAACTAGTGATCATCAAATTTTGGCTTTAAACACAAAATCAAAGCTCTGTTCAAAGCACAGTTTAGTTGACAACATTTCTTGTGTCAACAACCCAGACTGCACATCTGATTTGCACATGTCAGAATCAATTGGTAATGAAAAACAGTTAGCTGCAGAGTGTTTCAGGGACTTAAAGAAAGATCAAATTGAGGTAGAATTTTTGACAACAGATGCTGACAGTGCAGCTCACACAGCTCTCTCTGAAATGTATGAAGCAGGTGATATGGATGTTTCCCCACAAACTTTTCTCGATACACGGCATCTCTCGGCCAGCCATAGAAAGTTTATTAAAAATTCTAAATTTGTTGTGGATATGATGCCTGCTAGAACCAAAAAAGACAAACAAAGTTTGGCAAATACATTTTCTTTAGACTGTGCATCCAGATGTGCAGCTGAGTTCTCAGCTGCTTACTCAAGTCATGCAGGTAACCTGACAAAGTTGAAGACATCTCTTTCATGTACTTCTGATGCTATTGCAAACTGTTACATGGGTGATCACAGAAAATGTAGAAGGCAGTCATTTGTTTGCAAGGGGGAGAAGAAAAATTGGTTATTGCAAAGTAAATATTTAGATAAAAACTTCAAAATTGGAAACAATGAAACTAACTTTCAAAATTTGAGAAAATGCACTGATTTTCGTCTCGGCCCGAACATGATCGAAAAGACGCAATTCAACCTCAATAGTCAAAAGTGTGAGGCAACAAACAAGGCATTGCGCCGGTCATTACCTCGCGATACCACCTTTGCTCGTAACTTCCAAGGTAGAGCTCACAGTGCTGTTCATAGCGTCAACTGCCAGAGTCCGGTAAAGTCAATTCGCAATCTTCGATTAGGGCTTGGCTGTGCTGTCACTGCAAAAGGAAAAATAGATGATGAGATAAGCAAAAGTCATAATAAAGTACTTAAAGCTAAAACATACAAGAAATCACAGAAAAGTAAGGACCGCCGTGCAAGGAAAAAGTTAGAACTATTCAAACTCCATCATTGTAGAAAAGTTCATTATTCGAAAGACATGTTATTGAAAAGAAATGCATATTTGAGAAATTTACACCCAAAATAGGATAATCCATCTTAAAAATTGCCCCAAACAGAAAGATATAATGATCAGATACATAACTTACACCAAACAGTAGGGTTTATGACTTTTGGTGCACAAGCCCTGTTGTCGACAGTGAAGTCTCTCCATGTTAATTTCATGGGACTCTACTTTCAAATGCTCAACATTCACACAAGAGGCGTTATGACAGAGATGGCTCACTTCAACTTTGTTGCCAAAGTTGTCAGTGTTGCTAAAACCATCTGGAAGGCATTTATGCACAATGCAGAGGGCTATTCTGTGAGCTCTCTCCTCTGTCCGCGCCTTTGACGGCCACAAAAAGAAGCAACGACCATAGCCCTGCTTATCACGGCAGCCCAACCATTCCTTACAACCCCATTTCCCACTCGCTTCACCCATTTTGCGTTCAAATTTGCCTCTACAATTATCCCAAAAGGTCTCCATGGCAATAGATATACAGAAAAACATATAAATTAGGAAATGCTGAAATATGCACTTACCCTACAGGTTACACACAACCAAATGTTTTCCCATAGACTTCTATAGTAACGTTATAGCTTTTTAAAAAACAACTAGGCATTCAACAGCCATAACATTTACATATGTGCACAGTCTGGCCTTAAAGCTGCAATAAAAACACAAATTTTGGCTAGTTTACCCAGCTCCTTTTCCGAGTACAGGAAGCTGAACACACCAACCCCAGTTCCGCACCAAATATCACCTGCTTGAAAATATCTGTGCTCACATAAAGCACAAGTCATCTTGTTCAAAAAGTCAGCACCAAATATTGAAAAATATGGGCAGTTTTAATTACTGGATGGATGTGCATTTAAAAGACATAAAAATCTTACACAATATCATCCAATCACAGCCTGCATATGTCTCTTGATCTGTACTGAAGGCTCCCTACGAAAACCGCACTGTCACAACCAGTTCTGATTTAGTGTAGTAGAACCTGTAGACACAACTGTCTAAAACTGCACTTGTCAAATTTGTGATGTATTCATTGTAAATAGATGTAGCTTCTTGGAAACAAATGGAAATTGTTTCAAGTTCAATACTTTTTCCTATCTGACAGGTCTATATGACACCCATATACACATATCTGATGTACCAAAAGAGCTGTGAGGGTTAAATTATTTAGATTTTGTCAACTGATTACAAAATGAACTTCTGTTTTAATAAAGAACTTTCTATGACAGTACACAGGCCTTTATTGTTTATTCTTGTTTCACACAAGGATGGGTTCACAGGTCAATTCCATGGTTGCCAGACGCTGCTTCGAACATATCCCCCCAAAAGTATCTTTTCGACCCCGTATGATAGACAATACTTGGAAATTCAAAGCAAATTAGGCTTTCATATTTTTAATTTATTAATGGTAAGTTGTTTGCTGACCTTTGCTGATAACAACTGAGGATAGCAAAGTCTGGTACATAACATGGAATTTGGTTGTGACACTAATAAGCTTAAGTCATAAAAGAAGCTGGACTCAGTGAGCTTGCTGGAACTGGTACCCCTGCCTTGTTTACATAGGCCAATATATAAATGACAGGTCCATATTTGGTATTTTAACTATGGGAGGTCAAGAACCAATGTTGATGCTTTCATTCCAAAGAAAAATTCATAGTGTCAACATCTTGAACCTACTCTTGAAACATGGGGAGACATCGAAGGAATTCGATAACATCTTTTAGAATGGGACATAAAGCTTGGAATTCAGGCAAAAAATTCACCAGTGAAAAGCAAAGCAACTTTAAAGTGCCAAAAACTGTCAGGTTGACAACTGAGCTCCACAAGAAAGTGTGCAGTGTAGGGGTGGCTGGTGTCCAGCAAGTTCAAACACTGACAAGTGAACCGTACCGTCTATTAAGGCCAAGGAAGGAAAACACCCCTGAGGAGGATAAGAGTACCCTGAAAACAAAAAGTGAAAGGTAATAACACTTTAAACTATTTATTCCTTTGGCCTAGACTTTGAAATACTTGTAGGGAATACAAGATGCTCACTGCTAAATGATATGGGTGGATAAACTTACCAAGTTCAAGTATTTGTCCTTTAACGAGATCACTTAATAAAAGTTTAATATAATGGACAGTTTTCAGTTATTAGGTACAGCAAGGGATCAAATTCTCATACATATATGAGTGGTTTGTTCAATACCATATAAAAAACAGTGTTGTTACACCCTAATTAAGGGCTTGAGGGGGATAGAAATAGAATATGCATTTGATCTGCCAGGGGAGATAATTCAGAAATGTCGAACACTATCACATACTTAAAAGGCTTATTTAGAAGTTTTCAAAGTAGTCAATGGGTTTTCTTTAATCTGCAGGACTGCTGCTGATGTTTACCACCTGTTGCATGTTGGAGAGACTGACAAACTGTACAATGAGGCATTCCGCCAGCACGCCAAGACTTCGCCTATGTGTAAGGGGGACATTGTCATGGACATAGACAATGAACAGCAGTGGGGACTTAACTGGATAGAGAGACTTAAATGCACTGACTGTACATACCTGTCAGAGTACCATAAACTGTACAAGGAGGTAGAGGGTAGTGGAATGAGAAGGGGACGTCGATCTTCCACTGCCAATACTGGACTTCAGATAGGCCTCTCAAAATGTCCCATTGGAAGTGAGAGTTTCCGTGTCCTGTGCATGAGTGCCGATATACCTCCACCATCCCATTCAGGGATGCAGAAAGCTGCGAACAGAGTTTGTGATAATATAAAATCTCAGAACACAAAGGATATGAGAGCCAGGAGGGTGGAAATAAGGGAAATAAATAAATACAGGGGAACAAATTTAAATAACATTAGTTTATCAACTGATGCAATGTACAACAATCCACTTTGTTCAGGTGTTGGGAAAACCCCTTTTCAGCCAGCCACTCAGGTAACCTATGTGGCCACTGAGAACCAAACTAGTGATCATCAAATTTTGGCTTTAAACACAAAATCAAAGCTCTGTTCAAAGCACAGTTTAGTTGACAACATTTCTTGTGTCAACAACCCAGACTGCACATCTGATTTGCACATGTCAGAATCAATTGGTAATGAAAAACAGTTAGCTGCAGAGTGTTTCAGGGACTTAAAGAAAGATCAAATTGAGGTAGAATTTTTGACAACAGATGCTGACAGTGCAGCTCACACAGCTCTCTCTGAAATGTATGAAGCAGGTGATATGGATGTTTCCCCACAAACTTTTCTCGATACACGGCATCTCTCGGCCAGCCATAGAAAGTTTATTAAAAATTCTAAATTTGTTGTGGATATGATGCCTGCTAGAACCAAAAAAGACAAACAAAGTTTGGCAAATACATTTTCTTTAGACTGTGCATCCAGATGTGCAGCTGAGTTCTCAGCTGCTTACTCAAGTCATGCAGGTAACCTGACAAAGTTGAAGACATCTCTTTCATGTACTTCTGATGCTATTGCAAACTGTTACATGGGTGATCACAGAAAATGTAGAAGGCAGTCATTTGTTTGCAAGGGGGAGAAGAAAAATTGGTTATTGCAAAGTAAATATTTAGATAAAAACTTCAAAATTGGAAACAATGAAACTAACTTTCAAAATTTGAGAAAATGCACTGATTTTCGTCTCGGCCCGAACATGATCGAAAAGACGCAATTCAACCTCAATAGTCAAAAGTGTGAGGCAACAAACAAGGCATTGCGCCGGTCATTACCTCGCGATACCACCTTTGCTCGTAACTTCCAAGGTAGAGCTCACAGTGCTGTTCATAGCGTCAACTGCCAGAGTCCGGTAAAGTCAATTCGCAATCTTCGATTAGGGCTTGGCTGTGCTGTCACTGCAAAAGGAAAAATAGATGATGAGATAAGCAAAAGTCATAATAAAGTACTTAAAGCTAAAACATACAAGAAATCACAGAAAAGTAAGGACCGCCGTGCAAGGAAAAAGTTAGAACTATTCAAACTCCATCATTGTAGAAAAGTTCATTATTCGAAAGACATGTTATTGAAAAGAAATGCATATTTGAGAAATTTACACCCAAAATAGGATAATCCATCTTAAAAATTGCCCCAAACAGAAAGATATAATGATCAGATACATAACTTACACCAAACAGTAGGGTTTATGACTTTTGGTGCACAAGCCCTGTTGTCGACAGTGAAGTCTCTCCATGTTAATTTCATGGGACTCTACTTTCAAATGCTCAACATTCACACAAGAGGCGTTATGACAGAGATGGCTCACTTCAACTTTGTTGCCAAAGTTGTCAGTGTTGCTAAAACCATCTGGAAGGCATTTATGCACAATGCAGAGGGCTATTCTGTGAGCTCTCTCCTCTGTCCGCGCCTTTGACGGCCACAAAAAGAAGCAACGACCATAGCCCTGCTTATCACGGCAGCCCAACCATTCCTTACAACCCCATTTCCCACTCGCTTCACCCATTTTGCGTTCAAATTTGCCTCTACAATTATCCCAAAAGGTCTCCATGGCAATAGATATACAGAAAAACATATAAATTAGGAAATGCTGAAATATGCACTTACCCTACAGGTTACACACAACCAAATGTTTTCCCATAGACTTCTATAGTAACGTTATAGCTTTTTAAAAAACAACTAGGCATTCAACAGCCATAACATTTACATATGTGCACAGTCTGGCCTTAAAGCTGCAATAAAAACACAAATTTTGGCTAGTTTACCCAGCTCCTTTTCCGAGTACAGGAAGCTGAACACACCAACCCCAGTTCCGCACCAAATATCACCTGCTTGAAAATATCTGTGCTCACATAAAGCACAAGTCATCTTGTTCAAAAAGTCAGCACCAAATATTGAAAAATATGGGCAGTTTTAATTACTGGATGGATGTGCATTTAAAAGACATAAAAATCTTACACAATATCATCCAATCACAGCCTGCATATGTCTCTTGATCTGTACTGAAGGCTCCCTACGAAAACCGCACTGTCACAACCAGTTCTGATTTAGTGTAGTAGAACCTGTAGACACAACTGTCTAAAACTGCACTTGTCAAATTTGTGATGTATTCATTGTAAATAGATGTAGCTTCTTGGAAACAAATGGAAATTGTTTCAAGTTCAATACTTTTTCCTATCTGACAGGTCTATATGACACCCATATACACATATCTGATGTACCAAAAGAGCTGTGAGGGTTAAATTATTTAGATTTTGTCAACTGATTACAAAATGAACTTCTGTTTTAATAAAGAACTTTCTATGACAGTACACAGGCCTTTATTGTTTATTCTTGTTTCACACAAGGATGGGTTCACAGGTCAATTCCATGGTTGCCAGACGCTGCTTCGAACATATCCCCCCAAAAGTATCTTTTCGACCCCGTATGATAGACAATACTTGGAAATTCAAAGCAAATTAGGCTTTCATATTTTTAATTTATTAATGGTAAGTTGTTTGCTGACCTTTGCTGATAACAACTGAGGATAGCAAAGTCTGGTACATAACATGGAATTTGGTTGTGACACTAATAAGCTTAAGTCATAAAAGAAGCTGGACTCAGTGAGCTTGCTGGAACTGGTACCCCTGCCTTGTTTACATAGGCCAATATATAAATGACAGGTCCATATTTGGTATTTTAACTATGGGAGGTCAAGAACCAATGTTGATGCTTTCATTCCAAAGAAAAATTCATAGTGTCAACATCTTGAACCTACTCTTGAAACATGGGGAGACATCGAAGGAATTCGATAACATCTTTTAGAATGGGACATAAAGCTTGGAATTCAGGCAAAAAATTCACCAGTGAAAAGCAAAGCAACTTTAAAGTGCCAAAAACTGTCAGGTTGACAACTGAGCTCCACAAGAAAGTGTGCAGTGTAGGGGTGGCTGGTGTCCAGCAAGTTCAAACACTGACAAGTGAACCGTACCGTCTATTAAGGCCAAGGAAGGAAAACACCCCTGAGGAGGATAAGAGTACCCTGAAAACAAAAAGTGAAAGGTAATAACACTTTAAACTATTTATTCCTTTGGCCTAGACTTTGAAATACTTGTAGGGAATACAAGATGCTCACTGCTAAATGATATGGGTGGATAAACTTACCAAGTTCAAGTATTTGTCCTTTAACGAGATCACTTAATAAAAGTTTAATATAATGGACAGTTTTCAGTTATTAGGTACAGCAAGGGATCAAATTCTCATACATATATGAGTGGTTTGTTCAATACCATATAAAAAACAGTGTTGTTACACCCTAATTAAGGGCTTGAGGGGGATAGAAATAGAATATGCATTTGATCTGCCAGGGGAGATAATTCAGAAATGTCGAACACTATCACATACTTAAAAGGCTTATTTAGAAGTTTTCAAAGTAGTCAATGGGTTTTCTTTAATCTGCAGGACTGCTGCTGATGTTTACCACCTGTTGCATGTTGGAGAGACTGACAAACTGTACAATGAGGCATTCCGCCAGCACGCCAAGACTTCGCCTATGTGTAAGGGGGACATTGTCATGGACATAGACAATGAACAGCAGTGGGGACTTAACTGGATAGAGAGACTTAAATGCACTGACTGTACATACCTGTCAGAGTACCATAAACTGTACAAGGAGGTAGAGGGTAGTGGAATGAGAAGGGGACGTCGATCTTCCACTGCCAATACTGGACTTCAGATAGGCCTCTCAAAATGTCCCATTGGAAGTGAGAGTTTCCGTGTCCTGTGCATGAGTGCCGATATACCTCCACCATCCCATTCAGGGATGCAGAAAGCTGCGAACAGAGTTTGTGATAATATAAAATCTCAGAACACAAAGGATATGAGAGCCAGGAGGGTGGAAATAAGGGAAATAAATAAATACAGGGGAACAAATTTAAATAACATTAGTTTATCAACTGATGCAATGTACAACAATCCACTTTGTTCAGGTGTTGGGAAAACCCCTTTTCAGCCAGCCACTCAGGTAACCTATGTGGCCACTGAGAACCAAACTAGTGATCATCAAATTTTGGCTTTAAACACAAAATCAAAGCTCTGTTCAAAGCACAGTTTAGTTGACAACATTTCTTGTGTCAACAACCCAGACTGCACATCTGATTTGCACATGTCAGAATCAATTGGTAATGAAAAACAGTTAGCTGCAGAGTGTTTCAGGGACTTAAAGAAAGATCAAATTGAGGTAGAATTTTTGACAACAGATGCTGACAGTGCAGCTCACACAGCTCTCTCTGAAATGTATGAAGCAGGTGATATGGATGTTTCCCCACAAACTTTTCTCGATACACGGCATCTCTCGGCCAGCCATAGAAAGTTTATTAAAAATTCTAAATTTGTTGTGGATATGATGCCTGCTAGAACCAAAAAAGACAAACAAAGTTTGGCAAATACATTTTCTTTAGACTGTGCATCCAGATGTGCAGCTGAGTTCTCAGCTGCTTACTCAAGTCATGCAGGTAACCTGACAAAGTTGAAGACATCTCTTTCATGTACTTCTGATGCTATTGCAAACTGTTACATGGGTGATCACAGAAAATGTAGAAGGCAGTCATTTGTTTGCAAGGGGGAGAAGAAAAATTGGTTATTGCAAAGTAAATATTTAGATAAAAACTTCAAAATTGGAAACAATGAAACTAACTTTCAAAATTTGAGAAAATGCACTGATTTTCGTCTCGGCCCGAACATGATCGAAAAGACGCAATTCAACCTCAATAGTCAAAAGTGTGAGGCAACAAACAAGGCATTGCGCCGGTCATTACCTCGCGATACCACCTTTGCTCGTAACTTCCAAGGTAGAGCTCACAGTGCTGTTCATAGCGTCAACTGCCAGAGTCCGGTAAAGTCAATTCGCAATCTTCGATTAGGGCTTGGCTGTGCTGTCACTGCAAAAGGAAAAATAGATGATGAGATAAGCAAAAGTCATAATAAAGTACTTAAAGCTAAAACATACAAGAAATCACAGAAAAGTAAGGACCGCCGTGCAAGGAAAAAGTTAGAACTATTCAAACTCCATCATTGTAGAAAAGTTCATTATTCGAAAGACATGTTATTGAAAAGAAATGCATATTTGAGAAATTTACACCCAAAATAGGATAATCCATCTTAAAAATTGCCCCAAACAGAAAGATATAATGATCAGATACATAACTTACACCAAACAGTAGGGTTTATGACTTTTGGTGCACAAGCCCTGTTGTCGACAGTGAAGTCTCTCCATGTTAATTTCATGGGACTCTACTTTCAAATGCTCAACATTCACACAAGAGGCGTTATGACAGAGATGGCTCACTTCAACTTTGTTGCCAAAGTTGTCAGTGTTGCTAAAACCATCTGGAAGGCATTTATGCACAATGCAGAGGGCTATTCTGTGAGCTCTCTCCTCTGTCCGCGCCTTTGACGGCCACAAAAAGAAGCAACGACCATAGCCCTGCTTATCACGGCAGCCCAACCATTCCTTACAACCCCATTTCCCACTCGCTTCACCCATTTTGCGTTCAAATTTGCCTCTACAATTATCCCAAAAGGTCTCCATGGCAATAGATATACAGAAAAACATATAAATTAGGAAATGCTGAAATATGCACTTACCCTACAGGTTACACACAACCAAATGTTTTCCCATAGACTTCTATAGTAACGTTATAGCTTTTTAAAAAACAACTAGGCATTCAACAGCCATAACATTTACATATGTGCACAGTCTGGCCTTAAAGCTGCAATAAAAACACAAATTTTGGCTAGTTTACCCAGCTCCTTTTCCGAGTACAGGAAGCTGAACACACCAACCCCAGTTCCGCACCAAATATCACCTGCTTGAAAATATCTGTGCTCACATAAAGCACAAGTCATCTTGTTCAAAAAGTCAGCACCAAATATTGAAAAATATGGGCAGTTTTAATTACTGGATGGATGTGCATTTAAAAGACATAAAAATCTTACACAATATCATCCAATCACAGCCTGCATATGTCTCTTGATCTGTACTGAAGGCTCCCTACGAAAACCGCACTGTCACAACCAGTTCTGATTTAGTGTAGTAGAACCTGTAGACACAACTGTCTAAAACTGCACTTGTCAAATTTGTGATGTATTCATTGTAAATAGATGTAGCTTCTTGGAAACAAATGGAAATTGTTTCAAGTTCAATACTTTTTCCTATCTGACAGGTCTATATGACACCCATATACACATATCTGATGTACCAAAAGAGCTGTGAGGGTTAAATTATTTAGATTTTGTCAACTGATTACAAAATGAACTTCTGTTTTAATAAAGAACTTTCTATGACAGTACACAGGCCTTTATTGTTTATTCTTGTTTCACACAAGGATGGGTTCACAGGTCAATTCCATGGTTGCCAGACGCTGCTTCGAACATATCCCCCCAAAAGTATCTTTTCGACCCCGTATGATAGACAATACTTGGAAATTCAAAGCAAATTAGGCTTTCATATTTTTAATTTATTAATGGTAAGTTGTTTGCTGACCTTTGCTGATAACAACTGAGGATAGCAAAGTCTGGTACATAACATGGAATTTGGTTGTGACACTAATAAGCTTAAGTCATAAAAGAAGCTGGACTCAGTGAGCTTGCTGGAACTGGTACCCCTGCCTTGTTTACATAGGCCAATATATAAATGACAGGTCCATATTTGGTATTTTAACTATGGGAGGTCAAGAACCAATGTTGATGCTTTCATTCCAAAGAAAAATTCATAGTGTCAACATCTTGAACCTACTCTTGAAACATGGGGAGACATCGAAGGAATTCGATAACATCTTTTAGAATGGGACATAAAGCTTGGAATTCAGGCAAAAAATTCACCAGTGAAAAGCAAAGCAACTTTAAAGTGCCAAAAACTGTCAGGTTGACAACTGAGCTCCACAAGAAAGTGTGCAGTGTAGGGGTGGCTGGTGTCCAGCAAGTTCAAACACTGACAAGTGAACCGTACCGTCTATTAAGGCCAAGGAAGGAAAACACCCCTGAGGAGGATAAGAGTACCCTGAAAACAAAAAGTGAAAGGTAATAACACTTTAAACTATTTATTCCTTTGGCCTAGACTTTGAAATACTTGTAGGGAATACAAGATGCTCACTGCTAAATGATATGGGTGGATAAACTTACCAAGTTCAAGTATTTGTCCTTTAACGAGATCACTTAATAAAAGTTTAATATAATGGACAGTTTTCAGTTATTAGGTACAGCAAGGGATCAAATTCTCATACATATATGAGTGGTTTGTTCAATACCATATAAAAAACAGTGTTGTTACACCCTAATTAAGGGCTTGAGGGGGATAGAAATAGAATATGCATTTGATCTGCCAGGGGAGATAATTCAGAAATGTCGAACACTATCACATACTTAAAAGGCTTATTTAGAAGTTTTCAAAGTAGTCAATGGGTTTTCTTTAATCTGCAGGACTGCTGCTGATGTTTACCACCTGTTGCATGTTGGAGAGACTGACAAACTGTACAATGAGGCATTCCGCCAGCACGCCAAGACTTCGCCTATGTGTAAGGGGGACATTGTCATGGACATAGACAATGAACAGCAGTGGGGACTTAACTGGATAGAGAGACTTAAATGCACTGACTGTACATACCTGTCAGAGTACCATAAACTGTACAAGGAGGTAGAGGGTAGTGGAATGAGAAGGGGACGTCGATCTTCCACTGCCAATACTGGACTTCAGATAGGCCTCTCAAAATGTCCCATTGGAAGTGAGAGTTTCCGTGTCCTGTGCATGAGTGCCGATATACCTCCACCATCCCATTCAGGGATGCAGAAAGCTGCGAACAGAGTTTGTGATAATATAAAATCTCAGAACACAAAGGATATGAGAGCCAGGAGGGTGGAAATAAGGGAAATAAATAAATACAGGGGAACAAATTTAAATAACATTAGTTTATCAACTGATGCAATGTACAACAATCCACTTTGTTCAGGTGTTGGGAAAACCCCTTTTCAGCCAGCCACTCAGGTAACCTATGTGGCCACTGAGAACCAAACTAGTGATCATCAAATTTTGGCTTTAAACACAAAATCAAAGCTCTGTTCAAAGCACAGTTTAGTTGACAACATTTCTTGTGTCAACAACCCAGACTGCACATCTGATTTGCACATGTCAGAATCAATTGGTAATGAAAAACAGTTAGCTGCAGAGTGTTTCAGGGACTTAAAGAAAGATCAAATTGAGGTAGAATTTTTGACAACAGATGCTGACAGTGCAGCTCACACAGCTCTCTCTGAAATGTATGAAGCAGGTGATATGGATGTTTCCCCACAAACTTTTCTCGATACACGGCATCTCTCGGCCAGCCATAGAAAGTTTATTAAAAATTCTAAATTTGTTGTGGATATGATGCCTGCTAGAACCAAAAAAGACAAACAAAGTTTGGCAAATACATTTTCTTTAGACTGTGCATCCAGATGTGCAGCTGAGTTCTCAGCTGCTTACTCAAGTCATGCAGGTAACCTGACAAAGTTGAAGACATCTCTTTCATGTACTTCTGATGCTATTGCAAACTGTTACATGGGTGATCACAGAAAATGTAGAAGGCAGTCATTTGTTTGCAAGGGGGAGAAGAAAAATTGGTTATTGCAAAGTAAATATTTAGATAAAAACTTCAAAATTGGAAACAATGAAACTAACTTTCAAAATTTGAGAAAATGCACTGATTTTCGTCTCGGCCCGAACATGATCGAAAAGACGCAATTCAACCTCAATAGTCAAAAGTGTGAGGCAACAAACAAGGCATTGCGCCGGTCATTACCTCGCGATACCACCTTTGCTCGTAACTTCCAAGGTAGAGCTCACAGTGCTGTTCATAGCGTCAACTGCCAGAGTCCGGTAAAGTCAATTCGCAATCTTCGATTAGGGCTTGGCTGTGCTGTCACTGCAAAAGGAAAAATAGATGATGAGATAAGCAAAAGTCATAATAAAGTACTTAAAGCTAAAACATACAAGAAATCACAGAAAAGTAAGGACCGCCGTGCAAGGAAAAAGTTAGAACTATTCAAACTCCATCATTGTAGAAAAGTTCATTATTCGAAAGACATGTTATTGAAAAGAAATGCATATTTGAGAAATTTACACCCAAAATAGGATAATCCATCTTAAAAATTGCCCCAAACAGAAAGATATAATGATCAGATACATAACTTACACCAAACAGTAGGGTTTATGACTTTTGGTGCACAAGCCCTGTTGTCGACAGTGAAGTCTCTCCATGTTAATTTCATGGGACTCTACTTTCAAATGCTCAACATTCACACAAGAGGCGTTATGACAGAGATGGCTCACTTCAACTTTGTTGCCAAAGTTGTCAGTGTTGCTAAAACCATCTGGAAGGCATTTATGCACAATGCAGAGGGCTATTCTGTGAGCTCTCTCCTCTGTCCGCGCCTTTGACGGCCACAAAAAGAAGCAACGACCATAGCCCTGCTTATCACGGCAGCCCAACCATTCCTTACAACCCCATTTCCCACTCGCTTCACCCATTTTGCGTTCAAATTTGCCTCTACAATTATCCCAAAAGGTCTCCATGGCAATAGATATACAGAAAAACATATAAATTAGGAAATGCTGAAATATGCACTTACCCTACAGGTTACACACAACCAAATGTTTTCCCATAGACTTCTATAGTAACGTTATAGCTTTTTAAAAAACAACTAGGCATTCAACAGCCATAACATTTACATATGTGCACAGTCTGGCCTTAAAGCTGCAATAAAAACACAAATTTTGGCTAGTTTACCCAGCTCCTTTTCCGAGTACAGGAAGCTGAACACACCAACCCCAGTTCCGCACCAAATATCACCTGCTTGAAAATATCTGTGCTCACATAAAGCACAAGTCATCTTGTTCAAAAAGTCAGCACCAAATATTGAAAAATATGGGCAGTTTTAATTACTGGATGGATGTGCATTTAAAAGACATAAAAATCTTACACAATATCATCCAATCACAGCCTGCATATGTCTCTTGATCTGTACTGAAGGCTCCCTACGAAAACCGCACTGTCACAACCAGTTCTGATTTAGTGTAGTAGAACCTGTAGACACAACTGTCTAAAACTGCACTTGTCAAATTTGTGATGTATTCATTGTAAATAGATGTAGCTTCTTGGAAACAAATGGAAATTGTTTCAAGTTCAATACTTTTTCCTATCTGACAGGTCTATATGACACCCATATACACATATCTGATGTACCAAAAGAGCTGTGAGGGTTAAATTATTTAGATTTTGTCAACTGATTACAAAATGAACTTCTGTTTTAATAAAGAACTTTCTATGACAGTACACAGGCCTTTATTGTTTATTCTTGTTTCACACAAGGATGGGTTCACAGGTCAATTCCATGGTTGCCAGACGCTGCTTCGAACATATCCCCCCAAAAGTATCTTTTCGACCCCGTATGATAGACAATACTTGGAAATTCAAAGCAAATTAGGCTTTCATATTTTTAATTTATTAATGGTAAGTTGTTTGCTGACCTTTGCTGATAACAACTGAGGATAGCAAAGTCTGGTACATAACATGGAATTTGGTTGTGACACTAATAAGCTTAAGTCATAAAAGAAGCTGGACTCAGTGAGCTTGCTGGAACTGGTACCCCTGCCTTGTTTACATAGGCCAATATATAAATGACAGGTCCATATTTGGTATTTTAACTATGGGAGGTCAAGAACCAATGTTGATGCTTTCATTCCAAAGAAAAATTCATAGTGTCAACATCTTGAACCTACTCTTGAAACATGGGGAGACATCGAAGGAATTCGATAACATCTTTTAGAATGGGACATAAAGCTTGGAATTCAGGCAAAAAATTCACCAGTGAAAAGCAAAGCAACTTTAAAGTGCCAAAAACTGTCAGGTTGACAACTGAGCTCCACAAGAAAGTGTGCAGTGTAGGGGTGGCTGGTGTCCAGCAAGTTCAAACACTGACAAGTGAACCGTACCGTCTATTAAGGCCAAGGAAGGAAAACACCCCTGAGGAGGATAAGAGTACCCTGAAAACAAAAAGTGAAAGGTAATAACACTTTAAACTATTTATTCCTTTGGCCTAGACTTTGAAATACTTGTAGGGAATACAAGATGCTCACTGCTAAATGATATGGGTGGATAAACTTACCAAGTTCAAGTATTTGTCCTTTAACGAGATCACTTAATAAAAGTTTAATATAATGGACAGTTTTCAGTTATTAGGTACAGCAAGGGATCAAATTCTCATACATATATGAGTGGTTTGTTCAATACCATATAAAAAACAGTGTTGTTACACCCTAATTAAGGGCTTGAGGGGGATAGAAATAGAATATGCATTTGATCTGCCAGGGGAGATAATTCAGAAATGTCGAACACTATCACATACTTAAAAGGCTTATTTAGAAGTTTTCAAAGTAGTCAATGGGTTTTCTTTAATCTGCAGGACTGCTGCTGATGTTTACCACCTGTTGCATGTTGGAGAGACTGACAAACTGTACAATGAGGCATTCCGCCAGCACGCCAAGACTTCGCCTATGTGTAAGGGGGACATTGTCATGGACATAGACAATGAACAGCAGTGGGGACTTAACTGGATAGAGAGACTTAAATGCACTGACTGTACATACCTGTCAGAGTACCATAAACTGTACAAGGAGGTAGAGGGTAGTGGAATGAGAAGGGGACGTCGATCTTCCACTGCCAATACTGGACTTCAGATAGGCCTCTCAAAATGTCCCATTGGAAGTGAGAGTTTCCGTGTCCTGTGCATGAGTGCCGATATACCTCCACCATCCCATTCAGGGATGCAGAAAGCTGCGAACAGAGTTTGTGATAATATAAAATCTCAGAACACAAAGGATATGAGAGCCAGGAGGGTGGAAATAAGGGAAATAAATAAATACAGGGGAACAAATTTAAATAACATTAGTTTATCAACTGATGCAATGTACAACAATCCACTTTGTTCAGGTGTTGGGAAAACCCCTTTTCAGCCAGCCACTCAGGTAACCTATGTGGCCACTGAGAACCAAACTAGTGATCATCAAATTTTGGCTTTAAACACAAAATCAAAGCTCTGTTCAAAGCACAGTTTAGTTGACAACATTTCTTGTGTCAACAACCCAGACTGCACATCTGATTTGCACATGTCAGAATCAATTGGTAATGAAAAACAGTTAGCTGCAGAGTGTTTCAGGGACTTAAAGAAAGATCAAATTGAGGTAGAATTTTTGACAACAGATGCTGACAGTGCAGCTCACACAGCTCTCTCTGAAATGTATGAAGCAGGTGATATGGATGTTTCCCCACAAACTTTTCTCGATACACGGCATCTCTCGGCCAGCCATAGAAAGTTTATTAAAAATTCTAAATTTGTTGTGGATATGATGCCTGCTAGAACCAAAAAAGACAAACAAAGTTTGGCAAATACATTTTCTTTAGACTGTGCATCCAGATGTGCAGCTGAGTTCTCAGCTGCTTACTCAAGTCATGCAGGTAACCTGACAAAGTTGAAGACATCTCTTTCATGTACTTCTGATGCTATTGCAAACTGTTACATGGGTGATCACAGAAAATGTAGAAGGCAGTCATTTGTTTGCAAGGGGGAGAAGAAAAATTGGTTATTGCAAAGTAAATATTTAGATAAAAACTTCAAAATTGGAAACAATGAAACTAACTTTCAAAATTTGAGAAAATGCACTGATTTTCGTCTCGGCCCGAACATGATCGAAAAGACGCAATTCAACCTCAATAGTCAAAAGTGTGAGGCAACAAACAAGGCATTGCGCCGGTCATTACCTCGCGATACCACCTTTGCTCGTAACTTCCAAGGTAGAGCTCACAGTGCTGTTCATAGCGTCAACTGCCAGAGTCCGGTAAAGTCAATTCGCAATCTTCGATTAGGGCTTGGCTGTGCTGTCACTGCAAAAGGAAAAATAGATGATGAGATAAGCAAAAGTCATAATAAAGTACTTAAAGCTAAAACATACAAGAAATCACAGAAAAGTAAGGACCGCCGTGCAAGGAAAAAGTTAGAACTATTCAAACTCCATCATTGTAGAAAAGTTCATTATTCGAAAGACATGTTATTGAAAAGAAATGCATATTTGAGAAATTTACACCCAAAATAGGATAATCCATCTTAAAAATTGCCCCAAACAGAAAGATATAATGATCAGATACATAACTTACACCAAACAGTAGGGTTTATGACTTTTGGTGCACAAGCCCTGTTGTCGACAGTGAAGTCTCTCCATGTTAATTTCATGGGACTCTACTTTCAAATGCTCAACATTCACACAAGAGGCGTTATGACAGAGATGGCTCACTTCAACTTTGTTGCCAAAGTTGTCAGTGTTGCTAAAACCATCTGGAAGGCATTTATGCACAATGCAGAGGGCTATTCTGTGAGCTCTCTCCTCTGTCCGCGCCTTTGACGGCCACAAAAAGAAGCAACGACCATAGCCCTGCTTATCACGGCAGCCCAACCATTCCTTACAACCCCATTTCCCACTCGCTTCACCCATTTTGCGTTCAAATTTGCCTCTACAATTATCCCAAAAGGTCTCCATGGCAATAGATATACAGAAAAACATATAAATTAGGAAATGCTGAAATATGCACTTACCCTACAGGTTACACACAACCAAATGTTTTCCCATAGACTTCTATAGTAACGTTATAGCTTTTTAAAAAACAACTAGGCATTCAACAGCCATAACATTTACATATGTGCACAGTCTGGCCTTAAAGCTGCAATAAAAACACAAATTTTGGCTAGTTTACCCAGCTCCTTTTCCGAGTACAGGAAGCTGAACACACCAACCCCAGTTCCGCACCAAATATCACCTGCTTGAAAATATCTGTGCTCACATAAAGCACAAGTCATCTTGTTCAAAAAGTCAGCACCAAATATTGAAAAATATGGGCAGTTTTAATTACTGGATGGATGTGCATTTAAAAGACATAAAAATCTTACACAATATCATCCAATCACAGCCTGCATATGTCTCTTGATCTGTACTGAAGGCTCCCTACGAAAACCGCACTGTCACAACCAGTTCTGATTTAGTGTAGTAGAACCTGTAGACACAACTGTCTAAAACTGCACTTGTCAAATTTGTGATGTATTCATTGTAAATAGATGTAGCTTCTTGGAAACAAATGGAAATTGTTTCAAGTTCAATACTTTTTCCTATCTGACAGGTCTATATGACACCCATATACACATATCTGATGTACCAAAAGAGCTGTGAGGGTTAAATTATTTAGATTTTGTCAACTGATTACAAAATGAACTTCTGTTTTAATAAAGAACTTTCTATGACAGTACACAGGCCTTTATTGTTTATTCTTGTTTCACACAAGGATGGGTTCACAGGTCAATTCCATGGTTGCCAGACGCTGCTTCGAACATATCCCCCCAAAAGTATCTTTTCGACCCCGTATGATAGACAATACTTGGAAATTCAAAGCAAATTAGGCTTTCATATTTTTAATTTATTAATGGTAAGTTGTTTGCTGACCTTTGCTGATAACAACTGAGGATAGCAAAGTCTGGTACATAACATGGAATTTGGTTGTGACACTAATAAGCTTAAGTCATAAAAGAAGCTGGACTCAGTGAGCTTGCTGGAACTGGTACCCCTGCCTTGTTTACATAGGCCAATATATAAATGACAGGTCCATATTTGGTATTTTAACTATGGGAGGTCAAGAACCAATGTTGATGCTTTCATTCCAAAGAAAAATTCATAGTGTCAACATCTTGAACCTACTCTTGAAACATGGGGAGACATCGAAGGAATTCGATAACATCTTTTAGAATGGGACATAAAGCTTGGAATTCAGGCAAAAAATTCACCAGTGAAAAGCAAAGCAACTTTAAAGTGCCAAAAACTGTCAGGTTGACAACTGAGCTCCACAAGAAAGTGTGCAGTGTAGGGGTGGCTGGTGTCCAGCAAGTTCAAACACTGACAAGTGAACCGTACCGTCTATTAAGGCCAAGGAAGGAAAACACCCCTGAGGAGGATAAGAGTACCCTGAAAACAAAAAGTGAAAGGTAATAACACTTTAAACTATTTATTCCTTTGGCCTAGACTTTGAAATACTTGTAGGGAATACAAGATGCTCACTGCTAAATGATATGGGTGGATAAACTTACCAAGTTCAAGTATTTGTCCTTTAACGAGATCACTTAATAAAAGTTTAATATAATGGACAGTTTTCAGTTATTAGGTACAGCAAGGGATCAAATTCTCATACATATATGAGTGGTTTGTTCAATACCATATAAAAAACAGTGTTGTTACACCCTAATTAAGGGCTTGAGGGGGATAGAAATAGAATATGCATTTGATCTGCCAGGGGAGATAATTCAGAAATGTCGAACACTATCACATACTTAAAAGGCTTATTTAGAAGTTTTCAAAGTAGTCAATGGGTTTTCTTTAATCTGCAGGACTGCTGCTGATGTTTACCACCTGTTGCATGTTGGAGAGACTGACAAACTGTACAATGAGGCATTCCGCCAGCACGCCAAGACTTCGCCTATGTGTAAGGGGGACATTGTCATGGACATAGACAATGAACAGCAGTGGGGACTTAACTGGATAGAGAGACTTAAATGCACTGACTGTACATACCTGTCAGAGTACCATAAACTGTACAAGGAGGTAGAGGGTAGTGGAATGAGAAGGGGACGTCGATCTTCCACTGCCAATACTGGACTTCAGATAGGCCTCTCAAAATGTCCCATTGGAAGTGAGAGTTTCCGTGTCCTGTGCATGAGTGCCGATATACCTCCACCATCCCATTCAGGGATGCAGAAAGCTGCGAACAGAGTTTGTGATAATATAAAATCTCAGAACACAAAGGATATGAGAGCCAGGAGGGTGGAAATAAGGGAAATAAATAAATACAGGGGAACAAATTTAAATAACATTAGTTTATCAACTGATGCAATGTACAACAATCCACTTTGTTCAGGTGTTGGGAAAACCCCTTTTCAGCCAGCCACTCAGGTAACCTATGTGGCCACTGAGAACCAAACTAGTGATCATCAAATTTTGGCTTTAAACACAAAATCAAAGCTCTGTTCAAAGCACAGTTTAGTTGACAACATTTCTTGTGTCAACAACCCAGACTGCACATCTGATTTGCACATGTCAGAATCAATTGGTAATGAAAAACAGTTAGCTGCAGAGTGTTTCAGGGACTTAAAGAAAGATCAAATTGAGGTAGAATTTTTGACAACAGATGCTGACAGTGCAGCTCACACAGCTCTCTCTGAAATGTATGAAGCAGGTGATATGGATGTTTCCCCACAAACTTTTCTCGATACACGGCATCTCTCGGCCAGCCATAGAAAGTTTATTAAAAATTCTAAATTTGTTGTGGATATGATGCCTGCTAGAACCAAAAAAGACAAACAAAGTTTGGCAAATACATTTTCTTTAGACTGTGCATCCAGATGTGCAGCTGAGTTCTCAGCTGCTTACTCAAGTCATGCAGGTAACCTGACAAAGTTGAAGACATCTCTTTCATGTACTTCTGATGCTATTGCAAACTGTTACATGGGTGATCACAGAAAATGTAGAAGGCAGTCATTTGTTTGCAAGGGGGAGAAGAAAAATTGGTTATTGCAAAGTAAATATTTAGATAAAAACTTCAAAATTGGAAACAATGAAACTAACTTTCAAAATTTGAGAAAATGCACTGATTTTCGTCTCGGCCCGAACATGATCGAAAAGACGCAATTCAACCTCAATAGTCAAAAGTGTGAGGCAACAAACAAGGCATTGCGCCGGTCATTACCTCGCGATACCACCTTTGCTCGTAACTTCCAAGGTAGAGCTCACAGTGCTGTTCATAGCGTCAACTGCCAGAGTCCGGTAAAGTCAATTCGCAATCTTCGATTAGGGCTTGGCTGTGCTGTCACTGCAAAAGGAAAAATAGATGATGAGATAAGCAAAAGTCATAATAAAGTACTTAAAGCTAAAACATACAAGAAATCACAGAAAAGTAAGGACCGCCGTGCAAGGAAAAAGTTAGAACTATTCAAACTCCATCATTGTAGAAAAGTTCATTATTCGAAAGACATGTTATTGAAAAGAAATGCATATTTGAGAAATTTACACCCAAAATAGGATAATCCATCTTAAAAATTGCCCCAAACAGAAAGATATAATGATCAGATACATAACTTACACCAAACAGTAGGGTTTATGACTTTTGGTGCACAAGCCCTGTTGTCGACAGTGAAGTCTCTCCATGTTAATTTCATGGGACTCTACTTTCAAATGCTCAACATTCACACAAGAGGCGTTATGACAGAGATGGCTCACTTCAACTTTGTTGCCAAAGTTGTCAGTGTTGCTAAAACCATCTGGAAGGCATTTATGCACAATGCAGAGGGCTATTCTGTGAGCTCTCTCCTCTGTCCGCGCCTTTGACGGCCACAAAAAGAAGCAACGACCATAGCCCTGCTTATCACGGCAGCCCAACCATTCCTTACAACCCCATTTCCCACTCGCTTCACCCATTTTGCGTTCAAATTTGCCTCTACAATTATCCCAAAAGGTCTCCATGGCAATAGATATACAGAAAAACATATAAATTAGGAAATGCTGAAATATGCACTTACCCTACAGACACAACTGTCTAAAACTGCACTTGTCAAATTTGTGATGTATTCATTGTAAATAGATGTAGCTTCTTGGAAACAAATGGAAATTGTTTCAAGTTCAATACTTTTTCCTATCTGACAGGTCTATATGACACCCATATACACATATCTGATGTACCAAAAGAGCTGTGAGGGTTAAATTATTTAGATTTTGTCAACTGATTACAAAATGAACTTCTGTTTTAATAAAGAACTTTCTATGACAGTACACAGGCCTTTATTGTTTATTCTTGTTTCACACAAGGATGGGTTCACAGGTCAATTCCATGGTTGCCAGACGCTGCTTCGAACATATCCCCCCAAAAGTATCTTTTCGACCCCGTATGATAGACAATACTTGGAAATTCAAAGCAAATTAGGCTTTCATATTTTTAATTTATTAATGGTAAGTTGTTTGCTGACCTTTGCTGATAACAACTGAGGATAGCAAAGTCTGGTACATAACATGGAATTTGGTTGTGACACTAATAAGCTTAAGTCATAAAAGAAGCTGGACTCAGTGAGCTTGCTGGAACTGGTACCCCTGCCTTGTTTACATAGGCCAATATATAAATGACAGGTCCATATTTGGTATTTTAACTATGGGAGGTCAAGAACCAATGTTGATGCTTTCATTCCAAAGAAAAATTCATAGTGTCAACATCTTGAACCTACTCTTGAAACATGGGGAGACATCGAAGGAATTCGATAACATCTTTTAGAATGGGACATAAAGCTTGGAATTCAGGCAAAAAATTCACCAGTGAAAAGCAAAGCAACTTTAAAGTGCCAAAAACTGTCAGGTTGACAACTGAGCTCCACAAGAAAGTGTGCAGTGTAGGGGTGGCTGGTGTCCAGCAAGTTCAAACACTGACAAGTGAACCGTACCGTCTATTAAGGCCAAGGAAGGAAAACACCCCTGAGGAGGATAAGAGTACCCTGAAAACAAAAAGTGAAAGGTAATAACACTTTAAACTATTTATTCCTTTGGCCTAGACTTTGAAATACTTGTAGGGAATACAAGATGCTCACTGCTAAATGATATGGGTGGATAAACTTACCAAGTTCAAGTATTTGTCCTTTAACGAGATCACTTAATAAAAGTTTAATATAATGGACAGTTTTCAGTTATTAGGTACAGCAAGGGATCAAATTCTCATACATATATGAGTGGTTTGTTCAATACCATATAAAAAACAGTGTTGTTACACCCTAATTAAGGGCTTGAGGGGGATAGAAATAGAATATGCATTTGATCTGCCAGGGGAGATAATTCAGAAATGTCGAACACTATCACATACTTAAAAGGCTTATTTAGAAGTTTTCAAAGTAGTCAATGGGTTTTCTTTAATCTGCAGGACTGCTGCTGATGTTTACCACCTGTTGCATGTTGGAGAGACTGACAAACTGTACAATGAGGCATTCCGCCAGCACGCCAAGACTTCGCCTATGTGTAAGGGGGACATTGTCATGGACATAGACAATGAACAGCAGTGGGGACTTAACTGGATAGAGAGACTTAAATGCACTGACTGTACATACCTGTCAGAGTACCATAAACTGTACAAGGAGGTAGAGGGTAGTGGAATGAGAAGGGGACGTCGATCTTCCACTGCCAATACTGGACTTCAGATAGGCCTCTCAAAATGTCCCATTGGAAGTGAGAGTTTCCGTGTCCTGTGCATGAGTGCCGATATACCTCCACCATCCCATTCAGGGATGCAGAAAGCTGCGAACAGAGTTTGTGATAATATAAAATCTCAGAACACAAAGGATATGAGAGCCAGGAGGGTGGAAATAAGGGAAATAAATAAATACAGGGGAACAAATTTAAATAACATTAGTTTATCAACTGATGCAATGTACAACAATCCACTTTGTTCAGGTGTTGGGAAAACCCCTTTTCAGCCAGCCACTCAGGTAACCTATGTGGCCACTGAGAACCAAACTAGTGATCATCAAATTTTGGCTTTAAACACAAAATCAAAGCTCTGTTCAAAGCACAGTTTAGTTGACAACATTTCTTGTGTCAACAACCCAGACTGCACATCTGATTTGCACATGTCAGAATCAATTGGTAATGAAAAACAGTTAGCTGCAGAGTGTTTCAGGGACTTAAAGAAAGATCAAATTGAGGTAGAATTTTTGACAACAGATGCTGACAGTGCAGCTCACACAGCTCTCTCTGAAATGTATGAAGCAGGTGATATGGATGTTTCCCCACAAACTTTTCTCGATACACGGCATCTCTCGGCCAGCCATAGAAAGTTTATTAAAAATTCTAAATTTGTTGTGGATATGATGCCTGCTAGAACCAAAAAAGACAAACAAAGTTTGGCAAATACATTTTCTTTAGACTGTGCATCCAGATGTGCAGCTGAGTTCTCAGCTGCTTACTCAAGTCATGCAGGTAACCTGACAAAGTTGAAGACATCTCTTTCATGTACTTCTGATGCTATTGCAAACTGTTACATGGGTGATCACAGAAAATGTAGAAGGCAGTCATTTGTTTGCAAGGGGGAGAAGAAAAATTGGTTATTGCAAAGTAAATATTTAGATAAAAACTTCAAAATTGGAAACAATGAAACTAACTTTCAAAATTTGAGAAAATGCACTGATTTTCGTCTCGGCCCGAACATGATCGAAAAGACGCAATTCAACCTCAATAGTCAAAAGTGTGAGGCAACAAACAAGGCATTGCGCCGGTCATTACCTCGCGATACCACCTTTGCTCGTAACTTCCAAGGTAGAGCTCACAGTGCTGTTCATAGCGTCAACTGCCAGAGTCCGGTAAAGTCAATTCGCAATCTTCGATTAGGGCTTGGCTGTGCTGTCACTGCAAAAGGAAAAATAGATGATGAGATAAGCAAAAGTCATAATAAAGTACTTAAAGCTAAAACATACAAGAAATCACAGAAAAGTAAGGACCGCCGTGCAAGGAAAAAGTTAGAACTATTCAAACTCCATCATTGTAGAAAAGTTCATTATTCGAAAGACATGTTATTGAAAAGAAATGCATATTTGAGA
Source organism: Haliotis rufescens (assembly GCF_023055435.1). Taxonomy (NCBI): domain Eukaryota; kingdom Metazoa; phylum Mollusca; class Gastropoda; order Lepetellida; family Haliotidae; genus Haliotis; species Haliotis rufescens. The sequence goes on along the minus strand of NW_025964011.1, from coordinate 8,971 downwards.
AATTTACACCCAAAATAGGATAATCCATCTTAAAAATTGCCCCAAACAGAAAGATATAATGATCAGATACATAACTTACACCAAACAGTAGGGTTTATGACTTTTGGTGCACAAGCCCTGTTGTCGACAGTGAAGTCTCTCCATGTTAATTTCATGGGACTCTACTTTCAAATGCTCAACATTCACACAAGAGGCGTTATGACAGAGATGGCTCACTTCAACTTTGTTGCCAAAGTTGTCAGTGTTGCTAAAACCATCTGGAAGGCATTTATGCACAATGCAGAGGGCTATTCTGTGAGCTCTCTCCTCTGTCCGCGCCTTTGACGGCCACAAAAAGAAGCAACGACCATAGCCCTGCTTATCACGGCAGCCCAACCATTCCTTACAACCCCATTTCCCACTCGCTTCACCCATTTTGCGTTCAAATTTGCCTCTACAATTATCCCAAAAGGTCTCCATGGCAATAGATATACAGAAAAACATATAAATTAGGAAATGCTGAAATATGCACTTACCCTACAGGTTACACACAACCAAATGTTTTCCCATAGACTTCTATAGTAACGTTATAGCTTTTTAAAAAACAACTAGGCATTCAACAGCCATAACATTTACATATGTGCACAGTCTGGCCTTAAAGCTGCAATAAAAACACAAATTTTGGCTAGTTTACCCAGCTCCTTTTCCGAGTACAGGAAGCTGAACACACCAACCCCAGTTCCGCACCAAATATCACCTGCTTGAAAATATCTGTGCTCACATAAAGCACAAGTCATCTTGTTCAAAAAGTCAGCACCAAATATTGAAAAATATGGGCAGTTTTAATTACTGGATGGATGTGCATTTAAAAGACATAAAAATCTTACACAATATCATCCAATCACAGCCTGCATATGTCTCTTGATCTGTACTGAAGGCTCCCTACGAAAACCGCACTGTCACAACCAGTTCTGATTTAGTGTAGTAGAACCTGTAGACACAACTGTCTAAAACTGCACTTGTCAAATTTGTGATGTATTCATTGTAAATAGATGTAGCTTCTTGGAAACAAATGGAAATTGTTTCAAGTTCAATACTTTTTCCTATCTGACAGGTCTATATGACACCCATATACACATATCTGATGTACCAAAAGAGCTGTGAGGGTTAAATTATTTAGATTTTGTCAACTGATTACAAAATGAACTTCTGTTTTAATAAAGAACTTTCTATGACAGTACACAGGCCTTTATTGTTTATTCTTGTTTCACACAAGGATGGGTTCACAGGTCAATTCCATGGTTGCCAGACGCTGCTTCGAACATATCCCCCCAAAAGTATCTTTTCGACCCCGTATGATAGACAATACTTGGAAATTCAAAGCAAATTAGGCTTTCATATTTTTAATTTATTAATGGTAAGTTGTTTGCTGACCTTTGCTGATAACAACTGAGGATAGCAAAGTCTGGTACATAACATGGAATTTGGTTGTGACACTAATAAGCTTAAGTCATAAAAGAAGCTGGACTCAGTGAGCTTGCTGGAACTGGTACCCCTGCCTTGTTTACATAGGCCAATATATAAATGACAGGTCCATATTTGGTATTTTAACTATGGGAGGTCAAGAACCAATGTTGATGCTTTCATTCCAAAGAAAAATTCATAGTGTCAACATCTTGAACCTACTCTTGAAACATGGGGAGACATCGAAGGAATTCGATAACATCTTTTAGAATGGGACATAAAGCTTGGAATTCAGGCAAAAAATTCACCAGTGAAAAGCAAAGCAACTTTAAAGTGCCAAAAACTGTCAGGTTGACAACTGAGCTCCACAAGAAAGTGTGCAGTGTAGGGGTGGCTGGTGTCCAGCAAGTTCAAACACTGACAAGTGAACCGTACCGTCTATTAAGGCCAAGGAAGGAAAACACCCCTGAGGAGGATAAGAGTACCCTGAAAACAAAAAGTGAAAGGTAATAACACTTTAAACTATTTATTCCTTTGGCCTAGACTTTGAAATACTTGTAGGGAATACAAGATGCTCACTGCTAAATGATATGGGTGGATAAACTTACCAAGTTCAAGTATTTGTCCTTTAACGAGATCACTTAATAAAAGTTTAATATAATGGACAGTTTTCAGTTATTAGGTACAGCAAGGGATCAAATTCTCATACATATATGAGTGGTTTGTTCAATACCATATAAAAAACAGTGTTGTTACACCCTAATTAAGGGCTTGAGGGGGATAGAAATAGAATATGCATTTGATCTGCCAGGGGAGATAATTCAGAAATGTCGAACACTATCACATACTTAAAAGGCTTATTTAGAAGTTTTCAAAGTAGTCAATGGGTTTTCTTTAATCTGCAGGACTGCTGCTGATGTTTACCACCTGTTGCATGTTGGAGAGACTGACAAACTGTACAATGAGGCATTCCGCCAGCACGCCAAGACTTCGCCTATGTGTAAGGGGGACATTGTCATGGACATAGACAATGAACAGCAGTGGGGACTTAACTGGATAGAGAGACTTAAATGCACTGACTGTACATACCTGTCAGAGTACCATAAACTGTACAAGGAGGTAGAGGGTAGTGGAATGAGAAGGGGACGTCGATCTTCCACTGCCAATACTGGACTTCAGATAGGCCTCTCAAAATGTCCCATTGGAAGTGAGAGTTTCCGTGTCCTGTGCATGAGTGCCGATATACCTCCACCATCCCATTCAGGGATGCAGAAAGCTGCGAACAGAGTTTGTGATAATATAAAATCTCAGAACACAAAGGATATGAGAGCCAGGAGGGTGGAAATAAGGGAAATAAATAAATACAGGGGAACAAATTTAAATAACATTAGTTTATCAACTGATGCAATGTACAACAATCCACTTTGTTCAGGTGTTGGGAAAACCCCTTTTCAGCCAGCCACTCAGGTAACCTATGTGGCCACTGAGAACCAAACTAGTGATCATCAAATTTTGGCTTTAAACACAAAATCAAAGCTCTGTTCAAAGCACAGTTTAGTTGACAACATTTCTTGTGTCAACAACCCAGACTGCACATCTGATTTGCACATGTCAGAATCAATTGGTAATGAAAAACAGTTAGCTGCAGAGTGTTTCAGGGACTTAAAGAAAGATCAAATTGAGGTAGAATTTTTGACAACAGATGCTGACAGTGCAGCTCACACAGCTCTCTCTGAAATGTATGAAGCAGGTGATATGGATGTTTCCCCACAAACTTTTCTCGATACACGGCATCTCTCGGCCAGCCATAGAAAGTTTATTAAAAATTCTAAATTTGTTGTGGATATGATGCCTGCTAGAACCAAAAAAGACAAACAAAGTTTGGCAAATACATTTTCTTTAGACTGTGCATCCAGATGTGCAGCTGAGTTCTCAGCTGCTTACTCAAGTCATGCAGGTAACCTGACAAAGTTGAAGACATCTCTTTCATGTACTTCTGATGCTATTGCAAACTGTTACATGGGTGATCACAGAAAATGTAGAAGGCAGTCATTTGTTTGCAAGGGGGAGAAGAAAAATTGGTTATTGCAAAGTAAATATTTAGATAAAAACTTCAAAATTGGAAACAATGAAACTAACTTTCAAAATTTGAGAAAATGCACTGATTTTCGTCTCGGCCCGAACATGATCGAAAAGACGCAATTCAACCTCAATAGTCAAAAGTGTGAGGCAACAAACAAGGCATTGCGCCGGTCATTACCTCGCGATACCACCTTTGCTCGTAACTTCCAAGGTAGAGCTCACAGTGCTGTTCATAGCGTCAACTGCCAGAGTCCGGTAAAGTCAATTCGCAATCTTCGATTAGGGCTTGGCTGTGCTGTCACTGCAAAAGGAAAAATAGATGATGAGATAAGCAAAAGTCATAATAAAGTACTTAAAGCTAAAACATACAAGAAATCACAGAAAAGTAAGGACCGCCGTGCAAGGAAAAAGTTAGAACTATTCAAACTCCATCATTGTAGAAAAGTTCATTATTCGAAAGACATGTTATTGAAAAGAAATGCATATTTGAGAAATTTACACCCAAAATAGGATAATCCATCTTAAAAATTGCCCCAAACAGAAAGATATAATGATCAGATACATAACTTACACCAAACAGTAGGGTTTATGACTTTTGGTGCACAAGCCCTGTTGTCGACAGTGAAGTCTCTCCATGTTAATTTCATGGGACTCTACTTTCAAATGCTCAACATTCACACAAGAGGCGTTATGACAGAGATGGCTCACTTCAACTTTGTTGCCAAAGTTGTCAGTGTTGCTAAAACCATCTGGAAGGCATTTATGCACAATGCAGAGGGCTATTCTGTGAGCTCTCTCCTCTGTCCGCGCCTTTGACGGCCACAAAAAGAAGCAACGACCATAGCCCTGCTTATCACGGCAGCCCAACCATTCCTTACAACCCCATTTCCCACTCGCTTCACCCATTTTGCGTTCAAATTTGCCTCTACAATTATCCCAAAAGGTCTCCATGGCAATAGATATACAGAAAAACATATAAATTAGGAAATGCTGAAATATGCACTTACCCTACAGGTTACACACAACCAAATGTTTTCCCATAGACTTCTATAGTAACGTTATAGCTTTTTAAAAAACAACTAGGCATTCAACAGCCATAACATTTACATATGTGCACAGTCTGGCCTTAAAGCTGCAATAAAAACACAAATTTTGGCTAGTTTACCCAGCTCCTTTTCCGAGTACAGGAAGCTGAACACACCAACCCCAGTTCCGCACCAAATATCACCTGCTTGAAAATATCTGTGCTCACATAAAGCACAAGTCATCTTGTTCAAAAAGTCAGCACCAAATATTGAAAAATATGGGCAGTTTTAATTACTGGATGGATGTGCATTTAAAAGACATAAAAATCTTACACAATATCATCCAATCACAGCCTGCATATGTCTCTTGATCTGTACTGAAGGCTCCCTACGAAAACCGCACTGTCACAACCAGTTCTGATTTAGTGTAGTAGAACCTGTAGACACAACTGTCTAAAACTGCACTTGTCAAATTTGTGATGTATTCATTGTAAATAGATGTAGCTTCTTGGAAACAAATGGAAATTGTTTCAAGTTCAATACTTTTTCCTATCTGACAGGTCTATATGACACCCATATACACATATCTGATGTACCAAAAGAGCTGTGAGGGTTAAATTATTTAGATTTTGTCAACTGATTACAAAATGAACTTCTGTTTTAATAAAGAACTTTCTATGACAGTACACAGGCCTTTATTGTTTATTCTTGTTTCACACAAGGATGGGTTCACAGGTCAATTCCATGGTTGCCAGACGCTGCTTCGAACATATCCCCCCAAAAGTATCTTTTCGACCCCGTATGATAGACAATACTTGGAAATTCAAAGCAAATTAGGCTTTCATATTTTTAATTTATTAATGGTAAGTTGTTTGCTGACCTTTGCTGATAACAACTGAGGATAGCAAAGTCTGGTACATAACATGGAATTTGGTTGTGACACTAATAAGCTTAAGTCATAAAAGAAGCTGGACTCAGTGAGCTTGCTGGAACTGGTACCCCTGCCTTGTTTACATAGGCCAATATATAAATGACAGGTCCATATTTGGTATTTTAACTATGGGAGGTCAAGAACCAATGTTGATGCTTTCATTCCAAAGAAAAATTCATAGTGTCAACATCTTGAACCTACTCTTGAAACATGGGGAGACATCGAAGGAATTCGATAACATCTTTTAGAATGGGACATAAAGCTTGGAATTCAGGCAAAAAATTCACCAGTGAAAAGCAAAGCAACTTTAAAGTGCCAAAAACTGTCAGGTTGACAACTGAGCTCCACAAGAAAGTGTGCAGTGTAGGGGTGGCTGGTGTCCAGCAAGTTCAAACACTGACAAGTGAACCGTACCGTCTATTAAGGCCAAGGAAGGAAAACACCCCTGAGGAGGATAAGAGTACCCTGAAAACAAAAAGTGAAAGGTAATAACACTTTAAACTATTTATTCCTTTGGCCTAGACTTTGAAATACTTGTAGGGAATACAAGATGCTCACTGCTAAATGATATGGGTGGATAAACTTACCAAGTTCAAGTATTTGTCCTTTAACGAGATCACTTAATAAAAGTTTAATATAATGGACAGTTTTCAGTTATTAGGTACAGCAAGGGATCAAATTCTCATACATATATGAGTGGTTTGTTCAATACCATATAAAAAACAGTGTTGTTACACCCTAATTAAGGGCTTGAGGGGGATAGAAATAGAATATGCATTTGATCTGCCAGGGGAGATAATTCAGAAATGTCGAACACTATCACATACTTAAAAGGCTTATTTAGAAGTTTTCAAAGTAGTCAATGGGTTTTCTTTAATCTGCAGGACTGCTGCTGATGTTTACCACCTGTTGCATGTTGGAGAGACTGACAAACTGTACAATGAGGCATTCCGCCAGCACGCCAAGACTTCGCCTATGTGTAAGGGGGACATTGTCATGGACATAGACAATGAACAGCAGTGGGGACTTAACTGGATAGAGAGACTTAAATGCACTGACTGTACATACCTGTCAGAGTACCATAAACTGTACAAGGAGGTAGAGGGTAGTGGAATGAGAAGGGGACGTCGATCTTCCACTGCCAATACTGGACTTCAGATAGGCCTCTCAAAATGTCCCATTGGAAGTGAGAGTTTCCGTGTCCTGTGCATGAGTGCCGATATACCTCCACCATCCCATTCAGGGATGCAGAAAGCTGCGAACAGAGTTTGTGATAATATAAAATCTCAGAACACAAAGGATATGAGAGCCAGGAGGGTGGAAATAAGGGAAATAAATAAATACAGGGGAACAAATTTAAATAACATTAGTTTATCAACTGATGCAATGTACAACAATCCACTTTGTTCAGGTGTTGGGAAAACCCCTTTTCAGCCAGCCACTCAGGTAACCTATGTGGCCACTGAGAACCAAACTAGTGATCATCAAATTTTGGCTTTAAACACAAAATCAAAGCTCTGTTCAAAGCACAGTTTAGTTGACAACATTTCTTGTGTCAACAACCCAGACTGCACATCTGATTTGCACATGTCAGAATCAATTGGTAATGAAAAACAGTTAGCTGCAGAGTGTTTCAGGGACTTAAAGAAAGATCAAATTGAGGTAGAATTTTTGACAACAGATGCTGACAGTGCAGCTCACACAGCTCTCTCTGAAATGTATGAAGCAGGTGATATGGATGTTTCCCCACAAACTTTTCTCGATACACGGCATCTCTCGGCCAGCCATAGAAAGTTTATTAAAAATTCTAAATTTGTTGTGGATATGATGCCTGCTAGAACCAAAAAAGACAAACAAAGTTTGGCAAATACATTTTCTTTAGACTGTGCATCCAGATGTGCAGCTGAGTTCTCAGCTGCTTACTCAAGTCATGCAGGTAACCTGACAAAGTTGAAGACATCTCTTTCATGTACTTCTGATGCTATTGCAAACTGTTACATGGGTGATCACAGAAAATGTAGAAGGCAGTCATTTGTTTGCAAGGGGGAGAAGAAAAATTGGTTATTGCAAAGTAAATATTTAGATAAAAACTTCAAAATTGGAAACAATGAAACTAACTTTCAAAATTTGAGAAAATGCACTGATTTTCGTCTCGGCCCGAACATGATCGAAAAGACGCAATTCAACCTCAATAGTCAAAAGTGTGAGGCAACAAACAAGGCATTGCGCCGGTCATTACCTCGCGATACCACCTTTGCTCGTAACTTCCAAGGTAGAGCTCACAGTGCTGTTCATAGCGTCAACTGCCAGAGTCCGGTAAAGTCAATTCGCAATCTTCGATTAGGGCTTGGCTGTGCTGTCACTGCAAAAGGAAAAATAGATGATGAGATAAGCAAAAGTCATAATAAAGTACTTAAAGCTAAAACATACAAGAAATCACAGAAAAGTAAGGACCGCCGTGCAAGGAAAAAGTTAGAACTATTCAAACTCCATCATTGTAGAAAAGTTCATTATTCGAAAGACATGTTATTGAAAAGAAATGCATATTTGAGAAATTTACACCCAAAATAGGATAATCCATCTTAAAAATTGCCCCAAACAGAAAGATATAATGATCAGATACATAACTTACACCAAACAGTAGGGTTTATGACTTTTGGTGCACAAGCCCTGTTGTCGACAGTGAAGTCTCTCCATGTTAATTTCATGGGACTCTACTTTCAAATGCTCAACATTCACACAAGAGGCGTTATGACAGAGATGGCTCACTTCAACTTTGTTGCCAAAGTTGTCAGTGTTGCTAAAACCATCTGGAAGGCATTTATGCACAATGCAGAGGGCTATTCTGTGAGCTCTCTCCTCTGTCCGCGCCTTTGACGGCCACAAAAAGAAGCAACGACCATAGCCCTGCTTATCACGGCAGCCCAACCATTCCTTACAACCCCATTTCCCACTCGCTTCACCCATTTTGCGTTCAAATTTGCCTCTACAATTATCCCAAAAGGTCTCCATGGCAATAGATATACAGAAAAACATATAAATTAGGAAATGCTGAAATATGCACTTACCCTACAGGTTACACACAACCAAATGTTTTCCCATAGACTTCTATAGTAACGTTATAGCTTTTTAAAAAACAACTAGGCATTCAACAGCCATAACATTTACATATGTGCACAGTCTGGCCTTAAAGCTGCAATAAAAACACAAATTTTGGCTAGTTTACCCAGCTCCTTTTCCGAGTACAGGAAGCTGAACACACCAACCCCAGTTCCGCACCAAATATCACCTGCTTGAAAATATCTGTGCTCACATAAAGCACAAGTCATCTTGTTCAAAAAGTCAGCACCAAATATTGAAAAATATGGGCAGTTTTAATTACTGGATGGATGTGCATTTAAAAGACATAAAAATCTTACACAATATCATCCAATCACAGCCTGCATATGTCTCTTGATCTGTACTGAAGGCTCCCTACGAAAACCGCACT
>NW_025964010.1:0-39544 GCF_023055435.1 Haliotis rufescens | reverse complement strand
CACACCCTTCAGAAACACATGATAAACATATCGTGGAAGTCTTTCCAGTTGAACAGTCGAGAAGAAAACAACCAATCAGAAAGTCTTCAGTGTGTATGTATACGAATCAATTAGACAAAAGAGCCAAGGAGCCAATGAGGGAACAAGACAGTGAGCCTGGGTGTTGGGTGAAGACGAGCACTGGTATGCCTGTGATCAAGAAGGAAGATCGTGATCCAGTTGATGCTAACAAACTCGTGTATGAGGAGCATTGGGGGACAGAGTGTGAAGATCAGTTTGCTGTCTACTTGAATGAAAACGCAGACATGAAGTTTGAAAACCAGACGGATTCACCTGTGTCTTGGAATACTGGAGAATACCAGGTTGATTCACCAATGGTGGATGTTCCTTATCAGTGTGAAGAGGACCAGATGGAGGGTGTCACTGAGCAGGTTAAGGTGGAACCAGTGGATGTACTGTCAGAAGCAGCAGCAGCAGCAGCAGGTGGAGGACACAGGACCCGGACAACACCACCGCTACTTTCTGTGTCCGATCCTTCACCTGTATTTCATGTCAATAGCTCCAGAAATGATCAATTGAAACCAGGGGTCATCTTTCAAAATATATCAGATCAAGTTAAAAGTGGAGAATTTGATGTATCAGGTGATTTTGAATCAATTGTCGAGGATGGATCTCGGTGCGGGACGAGGGAGAGTCCTGTGGACCAAGAAATCCAACTCAACCAAGCAAGTGATTCTGATTCAGCTGACATTGCAATTCCATGTAAAGAATGTGAGATGGAGTACTCCTCTCATGCTGAGTTTGAGAAGCATCAGGAATTGTACAGTGGGGCCAGTGTCAAGTACTATTGTCCAACCTGTAAGCAGCAGTTGATGTCCAAGTGCCAGTTACTCCAGCATTCACACAGACATGGAGGCATCAGCAGGAAGTCATCGCACAACAGCCACCTCTCATCATCCAAACCAGCATATGGGGGAAAGCGTAATGTAAGAACATGCCGCTACCTTGAAAAACTGAAAACACAATTGCACTTGAGACATGGTGAGATTATTGTGTGTTTGGTGTGCAAGAAAAGGTTTGAAGGAAAAGCCATGTTGGTGAAACACTTGGGTGAAGATGTGGACTGCAATCCAGACTTTAGTTGCCTGGAGTGCCACGTAGTATTAGCTTCCGAGTGTGCGCTTGTCACCCATCTTACGCTCCACAAGCAGCCTGAAAAAAGTGATGAGTATTTCATGTGCCCAGAGTGTGGCAAGTTCTTCTTCACATCTTGGGATGCGTATCTTAGACATGTGAGAAACGAGTGTCTTCACTTCTGCCGAGTCAGTGTCTTCACGTGTAGGGTGTGTGGAAATAAGCTGAAGAGCTTTACTCAATTCTTAGCCCATTTTGAATCGCACTTTTTCGACTTTCCGTACTGTAAAGAATGTTGCTTCAGGAGCAGCTACAAAGGCAAGCATTACCCTGTGTCAAAACATTCCACTGTGACAAATTGTGTTGTCTGTAATGAAAGACTTGTGACGGATTGTCAAAGAGGAAAACATGTGAAGAAGCATGGGAATGAAGTGAAGGACTCTGCTGTCTCTGAATACAAATGTCCTGACTGTGCAGAGGAGACACTGTTTGAAACCAAGAATATCTTGTGGTATCACAGAGTGGTCAGTCACAAGGTAGTGGAACAGTTCTCTTGTAATCACTGTGATTGTGTTCTGTCCTCCCGACACATGCTACAAGCACATATCAGGGCAGTGCACGTCAAACAGGTGTGGCTTGCTGGAGATAGACCAAAAATGTGCAAGGGAAAAACCTTAAAGGTTATCACTTCAACTGTTGGGAAACACGCTGCTGAATCTGATGCAAAAGACGTCAATCCTGAAAGGGATTCCCAAGGTCACCTTGAACTTGAAGGGCAAGAAAATGTAAAACTTGGGAACGAAACAAACCAGACATCAAAAATGAAAACAAATACTGGGAATCCTTCCGCTCCTTCACCGAAAACTCTTCCAGCTATTTTAGACAGGAAAAGGAAACACAGGCCAACATCGTTAAGCAGCAAGAACAGGAAAGCAGTCACAACTAAGATCTGGAATACAGTTACAACTAAGATTGGGAATGCGGTCACAACTAAGATCGAGAATGCAATCATAACTAAGATCGGGAATGCGGTCACAACTAAGATCGGGAATGCGGTCACAACTAAGATCAGGAATGCGGTCACAACTAAGCCTCCACTGAAGTCATATGGGGAGCCGGCTGTTGAAATAGATGTAGCAGATGAAGCACTGGCTCAAGAAGACAATACTTCAGCGGGTTATACACAAAGTCAACCTCAAGGTCCTCTTGAAGGAGAACAGAAGCTTCCAGGTAAGAAGAAAAGAAAACCAAGGAAACAGGTAATTAAAATAGCTCCGCTGCTCCCAGAGGAGGAGACAGAAGACCCTCTGATTTATCCTCAAGGTCACCTTGGAGAAGACCAGAGTGTAACAAGGGAGATAACTGGACCTGTGATTCCAGTCAGCCATGGGATAATCCAAGTGAGACAGAAGATGGATTTAGTTATGAACACTGATCCATATCAACCTGAGCATAAAAATAGAAGTAAAGTGTTTGTGGAGAAAGACATTGGTGAACCTGCTGCTGAAAAGAATTTGGCCACCCCTGTGACTGTAAATGAAATCGAGGGAGATGTTCACTTAGGATGTGAATCAGAAAATGTCTCAAAGGCTCCACTCTTGATGAAGCAGAAGAAAGAAAACCATCAAAATCGTCATAAGTGCCTTGGTTGTATGATCCGATTTGAATCAGCAGATGATTTAAAGGCTCACATATCTCAACACTCGTATGAGAAAGTCCCGCTGATCAGGTGCAGTACTTGCAACATGGTGCTCCCAACAAGTTGCTCTCTACAAGCTCATTATAAAATACATTCCGGTAACAGGAGCATGACACCATCAGCTTGCCCTGAATGTGGTCTTGTATTTACAAATGACATGAGCTCATTTAGAAGGCATGTTGACAGAGAATGTCTGCACTTGAGCCGTGAGAGTTACATTCCGTGTTGTCATTGTGATGAGTTGATCGAGATTTTTAAGTTTCTGGTTCATATCGTTAATATACATGCGCCAAACTGGACTAGAATTTCTAACAGCTGTCCTATTTGTGGGCCTGATGTCCCCATCACACCACATCATCAATATACCAAGCATTTTCTCCGACTGCAGATGGAAGATGTGGTGTTTAGATTCAGCTGTGCAGTCTGCAAACAGTATAACAATGAAAGACTCTTTTCAGAGTTTGACAGTCTGTGGGACCACATGTGTTCATCACATATGAGAATTAGAACTTTCTCGTGCACTTTCTGCAACCTGAAGTTCCCAGATGCACTCAGTCGGAATGCCCATGTTACCTCCTGCCACTATGACTCTGTTCCTGCCACTCCAAAACAACTACAAAAACAAGGGAAGGATGCTCGCCCCAAAGATGCAGAGACAAGCAAATCTGAAACTGTGTTGCAACCCATCAATGAAGTGTCCACAAGCTTTAAGGAAGGAGCAGACGTCATGTTGAAAGAGGGAAACACCACGTCTAGCCCTGCACCATCTGTGTGTGAGGGTGATGCTGGAGGTACCTCCATCACCAGCAGACCCAAGATGTCCCCATCTGTCATTGTCCTCAGAAGACAAAACCTTGATGGTCATACTGGCAGCAGATCTGAACAACTGCTATTGTCTGCATCAGTTGTTACTTCTTCCAAACCGATTTCTGCGTCACCTCCCAGCGAGCACAAACAGCTACCAGCGTCAGTCATTGCCAAGGCAACGGAACAACCTGCTGCACATCTAAGCTTCTATCCAAAATTAGCGTCTGTTCAAAAACCATCAGCTGCAGCAGGAGATAATTCTTGTTCCATCATATATACCCATCAGCAACCAGCTGAATCTGTACCCATCCCGGAACCCATTGCATTTGTCACTCCAGACCTACCTCTTGAAGCAGCTGGTAGTTCTTCCACTAACAAACCCCAGCAACCACAAGTAACTTCAGAATCTGTCACAAGTCTTAACTCTGATGGACATAGTGTTGAAGCTTGTGAAGTCAGCAAGGAGAATATGGAGAAACTTTGCAACAAGTTGTCTTCAGAAAAAGCATCAGTACATCACTTTTTGGATTCAAATCCATCTGAACCTGTGAGTCCGGAAGATGGCCCACCAGCAACTTCAGAATCTGTCACAAGTCTTAACTCTGATGGACACAGTGTTGAAGCTTGTGAAGTCAGCAAGGAGAATATGGAGAAACTTTGCAACAAGTTGTCTTCAGAAAGAGCATCAGTACATCACTTTTTGGATTCAAATCCATCTGAACCTGTGAGTCCGGAAGATGGCCCACCAGCAACTTCAGAATCTGTCACAAGTCTTAACTCTGATGGACACAGTGTTGAAGCTTGTGAAGTCAGCAAGGAGAGTGTCCTGTGCAGACACTGTGGAGAAGACTTCCGTGTTGCTGAGCTCAAGGCACACATAACACACCAGCATCCAGTGAACAACAAATTGTGTGATCATATTCATTTCTCTCAGGATTTGCTCCAGGTGGAAGTCGTGAATATTTATGATGGAAAGTATTTCTTCTGCCCTTACTTAGAAAAGGGGAAATATTGCACCAAGTTGTCTTCAGAAAGAGCATTAATGAAACACTTACTGGACACACATCCATCTGAATCGGTGAGTCTGGAAGATGGCCCATTATTTGTGAAGAAGTTCCACACAGGCTTCAGAAGGCTGAGGACAATGAAGGCTAAAGGCAACATGGTCAAACAGCACCAAGAGTCTACAGTGACTCTTTCTATGAACAGCGTGGACACTCTTCTTCAACAAGAGATTGTCTTGGTTAGGGACGAGGATCAAACTGATGGCTCCATGTCTGAAACCACAGCGTGCCCTGGTGATGCACTACTCACTGCAGGAACAGGATTTACTGGTTTATTGGAGGATCAGCCTGATCAAATACTGCAGGATCAGCCCCATCAAGCACTGCAGGATCAGCCCCATCAAGCACTGCAGCAGATTACAAAGATTGGGTCTACAGGGATGCCATGTCCTCCTTTGTACAGAGCAGCTCCTGGCCCGAGTGTATTGTCCTGTCCCTTCTGTGGGCTGACCTGTAAGACAGAGTTCCATGTGTTGAATCACGTCAGTGAATGTCACTGTGGGTATCTTCCAGTCTTGATCTGTCCTTTCTGTGCAGAGAAAAACTTTGAAACAGAATTTTCGACTCTGAAGGAACTTCGTCTTCATCTGTTTGATCTCTGTGAAGTGCCTCAACACACACAACCCGAGAAGGATCGCGGTGCGACTCATCTGGAAGACGGTAAGAATACTGACCACAGTGAAACAGTAAGAGAAGTATACACAAAAGGTGGAAATAAAACACATGGCAAAATGAGGTGTGTAAGGGTGTTGAAAAGAAAATCAAAGGTGATTTATTTCCCATGTGACCGTTGTGAAAGGGTCTTTGCCAGTTGGAATTTTCTTGAGAAGCACAGGTGGATGCTGCATCACTGTGATAGCCCTGACATTATCTGTGTTTCTGAGAACTCTAGCTCTGATAGTTCTGACAGTCCCTTTAACGTACCATCGTCCTTCCCACCTGTGAAGCAACTTCGAGTTGAAGGGGACTTGCATTATACTTGTGCCAAATGTCCTGTCGTCACGAAGGATGCTGTTCACTTTGCTGAACACATCAAGGAGCACAACTCTGACAATGCCAACCAGTGTCCTGACTGTGGCCTCTGTTTCGCAATTCTGGCCACTCTAAAGAAGCACCTGTTCCTGGTCCACAAGATCCGAGACTCAGACAAGTACTTGCAGGACAGGGGCATGAAGACGGAAGAGGAGGAAATAGACTTTGATTCTGACAATGACACTTTTAATCCGATGCAGTGACTCACCATGAAATGTTTTGGACTGTTTTAGTATGTCTCCCTCGTATTAAGAATAATGACATCTCAGAAAAAGTATTTTGACTGCCCTATCATCTTGCAATTACTACCAGTATGTCTCCATGGTCACAGGATATTTTTGAATATTCCAAGTTCAATTTTTCGGAAAATGCCATGCAGGGATTTAAAAAATATTGCTCATAGATCAGAGATTCAGAACCTGTGGAAAATCGAGACTTTATGAAGGGCTAACACATTACAGTGAAGGCTGGGCAGAAGGGAAAATATGTTTTAGAGAGTGTGAGATGGACGAGGTGATGCACATGCTTTTGTAATAACATGATATATTGGTGTCTTGACTTTCAGGTTCTTAGTAAAAAATATTGATTCATTCCTTAAATGTTTACTTCAATGGCTGTTACACTACTAATTAGTTGTGAAAATAAAGAATTGAAAAAGTAAATATTTTCATCCATTGCGTCATACTTGACACTGCAAACTGTAAATCGTCAGTGTGCCAGGTATTTGATTATACTGTCTGTGAAAAAGATGGTTTACACACCACAGATAAGTGCACATGCAAGTATCGTGATACGTATCGGATCGCATAGTTGTGTATCGCCCCAACCCTACTACCCAATTAGATTGCTGAACCAGGTTATTATTGGAAGAACTGGTCAATCTCTCTATGAATTCATCTCATTAATTGGTTCTGTTGTGTGCAATAGCTATGAAATACATAAACATCATTTGGTTAGTCATCAGGAAAATGTGAAATGTCCAGTTTGCTAAATGTGTGAGACTTGACATGTACTCCGTTGACCAGTTTGGCCCTTCTGTTGATCTGATAAAGACGTGAAGGATGCAATTTATGTCTGTTGATTCTCACTGAAGGGGTCTGCCAGCTGTTCCTGAAGTCTGTGGGTCTGTGACCATGTGACCAAAACTCAATGATGATTTTTATCGCTAAGAGAATGGATATTTCTTGAAAAGCACACTCTGCAAATTTTGTCATTACTGTAGGTAATATTCCTTATCTGCGGAATCTCTTGTTTTCACCTTATTAGCACAAGTGCAGCTATCTTTGTTAATTCATCATTGCGATGTTTCATGATTCTATTTCAAGTAGCGAGAACTATAGCTGCCGTCACCATATCTCTGTGAGTGACACGAGGACGTAGCTGCCGTCACCATATCTCTGTGGGTGACACGAGGACGTAGCTGCCGTCACCATATCTCTGTGGGTGACACGAGGACGTAGCTGCCGTCACCATATCTCTGTGGGTGACACGAGGACGTAGCTGCCGTCACCATATCTCTGAGTGACACGAGGACGTAGCTGCCGTCACCATATCTCTGAGTGACACGAGGATGTAGCTGCCGTCACCATATCTCTGTGAGTGACACGAGGACATAGCTGCCGTCACCATATCTCTGTGGGTGACACGAGGACATAGCTGCATTAACCGTTGCTATGTGGTTAACACTAGGACCTTGCTGTGTGTCATTGTACCTCAGTGATGTGTGTTATAACAGATGGGGATACTGTCAAGACACTGGTTGTGGTACAAATCAAGTATTTGAGCAGCAATGAAACAGCTGGAATATTGCTCATTGAGGCGACAAACAATATTCACTCACTCAACATGGGTACTGAAGCTCACCTATGTCCATTAAATGTAAACAGAAGCAGTCATTTATGATTGTTTTATTTTGTAATACTTTTATGGATGGGTGACACAAAAATTGTATTGCAATATACATTGGGGCTCAAATTATATATATCTGAACTGTTTAAATGGTATTTCGTACCAGTTTTGTAATATTTCATGTCCAAATAAAAGTACTTTCTTCATAGTTATGTAAATTTATGACCTATGACACTATTTCAAATGACCGCCTCCGTGGTCTAGTGGTAGAGCGTCCGCCCGGAGAGTGGAAGGTCAGGGGTTCGATTCCCGGCCGCGTCATACCAAAAGACATTAAAAGATGGTACTTGTTGTTACCCTGTCTGGCGCTCAGCATTAAGGGGTTAAAACAAGGACTGGTCGGCTCAGAGTCAGTATACTGTGTCTGAGTATTCATGTTAAACTGCGGCATGGTATCTCAGTGGGCTAGCACTATAAATCAGCATCAGTCCGGTCTAGTACAAGCAGCCACTCACACACACACACGTGCATGCACATTGCTATATAAGTGCAATAATCTTGGACGCAACGTTTAACCCAATTTCACCTCACCTCACCTCACTATTTCAAAGGACCGCCTTCGTGGTCTAGAGGTAGAGCGTCCGCCTGGAGAGCAGAAGGTCCGTGGTTCGATCCCTGCGTCATACCAAATGACTTTAAAAGATGGTTCTTGTTGTTACCCTACCTGGTGCTCGGGATTAAGAGACTAAAACAAGGACTGGTCACCTCGGAGTCAGTATACTGTGTCTGAGTGGGGTATTCATGTTAAACTGCGGCATGGTATCTCAGTGAGCTAGCATCAGCATCGGCATCCAGACTTTGCATCAGTCCGGACTAGTACAAGCTGCCACACACACACACACACACGTCCATGCACATCGCTATATAAGTGCAATAATCTTGGACGCAACGTTAAACCCCATTTCACCTCACCTCACCTCTATCTCAAGGGAGATAACTTCTCAAGATGATCGGTCATTCTAAGCAACGTCCAACAGATACATCCTTCATTATTAATAACAATAACACCCGATTTGTTTTCACAGAATAACTTTTTATTTATAAAATCGGTAATAACAGCTGAAGATGGCAACATTTGACATCAACATCACGGAAAACAAACATGATGTTCCTGGACAATGCTAATAAAAGCTTGTTCCTGTAAAACAAGAAGTGACGTTCTTCTATCAACGACATCCAGTGTATAACATGGTATCACACAGGGGAGGTAACTGCTGTACTGCAGCAGCACCAGATGCATGATGGGTACTCTACACACAATGTGTAACTTGCTCTAGGCTGGTGAATGGGTGGAAGTGCTACTAGATGAATACACTCTCAATGTTGACCTGAGGTTGCCCATAGGGAACAATGAATCTCTTTATAAGAATCCAGATTTTTAAAATAATAGTAAATATGACACTTATTCTTTTAGACTTCCACATTTTTTGAGGAAAAGAAATTTGAAAAATGAAAAAGCAAATGTTTATATTGGAACCACAGGCACTGAAATAGCAAGAAGACCTTTTGACTTTTCAATTGATTTGTCCTTTTCTACAGTTCTGTGTTTTAAAAAATGGTGAAGAAAGGTCCACAAAACCTGTAAGAGTCCATGAGGACATGTCCATTTTTGCCATATTGCTAAGGTAATCCAAGACGCAACTTTTCAGCCATTGGTACAATTCAGTGGGGCACTTATCCTGCATGTAACAGTCCATGTTTAAAGTTTTATCATGGACTGCATCAACACATCAATAACTGCATCACATCATCATCAGCTGTTTGGTCAATCTATCTACAGTAAGCTATGTTTACAACGATCATGCTTATAACGAACCGACGGGCATATCAAACTGTGTTTTGTTTAGGTCCTGGCAATTTGCTGTATATATGCTGAATACATGCTTATAACGAACTACGGTTATGTCGAACTAGAATTAGTGCTCCCTTTGAGTTCGTTGTACCCATAGTTTACTGTAGTTTGTCTGATCAACATTACAACCGATCGGAATTATAATTAAATGTAACATCAAAACGGCAACAATGAGAGTGTATTGGTGGCTTCCAAGTGCTCAGACAATACCATTGCCCACACAACTGTATGCTTCAAACTAGACACTTGATGCAGATATGCACATCCATGCTGGGAACAGATGGCTGGGACAACAGCAGTAACCTACCTGGACACATTGTAACAATTAGTGGTGGTTAAATCTCTATATATCATTTCATTTCTACTGTTCAACATGACATTACCTTGCAAATATACAAATATTGGGTGGTGAAATAAATATTGCCTATCAAATATTACAAATACTGACTGACTTGATGCTGAAATACAGGAAGCTTGTCCTGCTGACCAGGAATCACGATGGCCGACATCAGACATTCTCATCCATCCTTACAAACCCTGTTGGTCGTGCACTAAACTGAGCATGTTTGGTTCCCAGTAAGGGTTAGCTGTGTGATAACTGACATGTCACAGTCATGTTATATGGCTGTAACACTGTTAAAAGTGGGGCACAAATATTCACTCACTCATTCACTGTCAGAACTGTTGACGTTTTGTTTTTATTGAAAACATTCCTCAAATCTACCTTGTATGGTTTAGTACATGACACTTACAAATATGTAAATTACAGTTTCGCTAATGACTAAATATGACAATCTCTAATACGATAACATATTTTAGAATATTTCAAATTGACATCATTTGCCTGATATTATTTGCAAACATTTTCCTGTCCAATATGATATTAATCTCTTCAGGGAAAATTCAAACAAATCTTTTACTATCCTCCATACTGAGCAATTCTGACAGAAATATTTGAAACTGTTCCCCGGCAGCATAAAACATCCACATTTACACGTGGCATGGCCGTCTTGACCTCCGACACGCCTGGGGATCTCCCAGATACACTACTGCCCGGAAACCAAGATGGCGGAACCTTGGTTCCCTCGCAAGAACGCTGGAATGTGAGTTGGTCTCGCAGCACTAGTCTAACACGACCTTCAGCTGGTGAATATGCTCCAATACAGAGGAAGACATAAATACATGCTTGAATAAATTACATACACTGTGTACACCAGATTCAGTAAGTAGTTGTGAGGCAAGCACAACCGAGTATTAATCCTCCATTCAGGACTACAATGGCACAGCTGCTACAGTTGACTACTGTCCACCTCCGAGAAAACAGGGCATGGCGAATACATGCACTTCTCTGGGAGATGGAAGAATAGATGGCTCTCGGCTATTAGTAAAGAAGATTTGAAAAGCTCTTACACAAGTTAATCTTTTATCAGATACCATGAGTCGGACATTCACAAACTGTTGGGAGTCAGAACACCATATGCAGGGCATGCGATGTGAAAGGGTGCACATGACCTTTGAGGGTGCAACTATACAGTTGTGGCAGAATGCACATTATTATTGAAGTTTGCGATATGATACATACCATTATATATGAAAATTTATATTTACTGATATCATAAAAACTCAGTATTGACATCTGAAACTGTATCTTTGCACCCTTAAGGGTTTGATATTAGTATGATACTGATTAATACCCGCCCTGATACGGATCAGATCTGTCCAGAGACCTGATATAACCCTGATCCTGATGTTGATGTTGATGTTGATCTGACTGGGCGTCCCATTTGACATCACATCAACATAGATACAGTTTGATCAACGTCTACAGAAGAAGAACGTAGAGACACGATCAATATCACCTTGTAGACAGCAAATTTAACAACTTTAATATAGGAAGCAGGATCTGCTTCACGAACAAGGCTCCCCACGATGCCTAGATTTATCTCCCCTTGATTGACATGCTTACAGTGCAAGACATGATTATGATGAATATCTCCATTGAATAAAGTGTTCGTACCTAGCAGTCCTCAGAGAGTTAGCTACAAGGGGAGATACTCCTAGAGGTACAATGAAAACCCAGGTCATGACAATCATCACAACTGGGAGTGCCGATCCTCTTCCATTAAATCCATTCACGCACAGTCATCCATACACACACCTCTTGTTGCCTAGCAGCACACCGAGAGAACAGGTCCAGAGTGAAGTGACTAGAGTTCGGTAAAGTTTGTAAGGCAGGATGACACTGACTCTTCATTGATATCCATTCTTACAAGCAACTGATGGCAGTAAGATGTCGACAGCAAGGTCACAAGCTCAGTTTAACCCTGAATCTATGAAGGCTTCTGCTCCAATGACCTCGCAATGTGGAAGCCAAACAAAAGCTGACGTACTGGTTTGGGCTTATTTTTCACTCATCTAGGTGACCATGTCTTCCATTACAATGACCGCAAATTGTACTACCGGTAGATACGATGGCTATTCCATATGTCATCTCTCTCTCTCTCCATCTGTTGCTGGGCAACAAGCCTCTCTCCCAGGTCCAGCACAGTAACAATCTACATCTTCTATCTCCTATCATAACTCAGTGCACAGATCCGAGGTGTAGCCTGGTGGTCGGATGTGTTGCGAGACAGTTTCAGAGGTCATGCTGCTGTTGATGCTTCTGCTTCCTGATTGGTCACTTGGTGCCGGTGACGGACGGGACGGGGGAGCATAGCGAGACCCAGATGACAGACGTTTTGACGGATCTATGTGACTTCGAGAGTTGGACTGGAAATAAGGAGAAAAAGTTCATGTTATCACAACATTCTTACCATAATTGTCTCCATATATGAATTATCAAAAGTACATAACACTTAATAATTGATGCCTTAATATAAAATAAGTACATATCTCTTAATGTGTTATAAAAGTATGACCTCCGACCTCAGACATTTCATTTTCCAATTTAACAAATACTGATAAAATGAAATAAAAGAAAACATAGCTATACAGAGGACAGTTGATGATGTCAGTGTTCGAAATTCGGGGGGGATGGGATGGTCCCTGGATCTTTGAGGTTTTTTATGGGTTTTGAATCTAGGGACCCTGTAAAAACTGTACCCTTGCAATTTGGGTTATGACATGCTGAATTATGAACACTGGTTGTGTTCAACATAAATGTTGATACTCACAATTATCGTACCTCAAGTACATGTATATGTTATGGACCACATTTTACATACAACAGACTTGACTGACCAAAAACAAGACAAAAGTGAGCATGGGCTCACTAATACTCCGAGTTCGACTCCAACATGTTTCCAAGTTCAAGACATGAAAAAGCAATATTTTCTCAGAAAATCCACTTATCATAATAGACTTTGCACTGCACCCCTCCAATTGGTACAGAAAACTGTTCCCGAAATGTGAAAAGAATCCATCAAGTATCTTTCCAGTTATAGGTCACACAAATGTTTCAATAATAACATTCAAAGTAAAAATACAAAATAGCTGTATTTTTTCAGAAAATCCAAATATTGAAAACACACTTTGCACTGCACCTCTCCTATTGGTAAAGAATCTGTACCGACAATTGGAAAGAATCTATGACATAGTTTTCAAGTGAGAGGTTGCACAAATGTTAAAGTAAACAAAATTTCTAAGTTCACAACATGGAAAAAACATCATGTGTTTTCAGAAAATACACACATCAAAATCAAACTTTGCTCTTCAACTTTTCTATTAGTATGGAAATTGTTACCTAAATTTGAAAAGTTGTAGGTCACACAAATGTTTAAGAATAATAATTCTAAGTAAAAAAAGCCGTCTCTTTTCAGAAAATCCAAATATTGACATCATACTTTGCATTGCATCTCTCCAATAGGTTTAAAAAGTGTTCACAATAAAAGCTCGCACCAAAATCTGTTCCTAGAAGGACAGACAGAAGGACGGAATTCCTTGGTATCAGCCAAGCCCTTTTAGGTTGGGGTTATAAGAACCTCTGGGGCAAGATTTTCCGCTTGATGTGGGATGAGGACACAAACAACTCGTGGCCCTTAATCATTGTACAATAAAACACTGCAGGGAGAATAAACCACTGCAGTGTTTTATTGTACGATAAGCAATGACTATGAGTCATTTATTTCTGAACTAAACATACCGGTGTACACAATAATATACTGTGATGTCATTTCTACTGTGATGTCATTAAACATTGTCAACAATGATGTCTGTTTAATGCCAACAATGATGTCTGTATGTCAACAATAGTATTTGTATTATAGCAACAACGCCTTAAAGTGAGTTCTTGCACATCCTTCAAATCTTTAACGGTATGGATAAAAAATATGTTCATATTAGTGGGTGATAAGCTATTGCCTTAAAATATTGGTGAACCAGGAAATAAACGACTGGATACACAGCATAGCTAAGTCTACATACAGGAAGTATATCTGTAGCAAAAACAAAACTATGTTGACCCCGACGTGATTTGAACACGCAACCTTCTGATCTGGAGTCAGACGCGCTACCGTTGCGCCACGAGGTCCCCTGCCTTCTCCTGGGGAAACTTGACTATACTAGCTGTAGCCTTGCCAGACTTTCAATCAATGCCAGCAGAGCTAAACATAGCACAGCCCTGATCAGCTGGGTCAAGTTGACCCAGAACAAAGGAAAGTTCTCCTCACGATGAGCAGCCTAGCAGGAGGCTAGCCTTTCCCTCACACTCCAACCCTGAACACTGGCATAGCCTCCACATTGTTGGATAGTTTATACATCTGATGAAGTTACTGATGAATGTTTACAAATTTCTATTTCAAAATATACTCCAGCCCTAAACACTGGCATAGCCTCCACATTATTGGATAGTTTATACATCTGATGAAGTTACTGATGAATGTTTACAAATTTCTATTTCAAAATATACTCCAGCCCTAAACACTGGCATAGCCTCCACATTATTGGATAGTTTATACATCTGATGAAGTTACTGATGAAAGTTTACAAATTTCTATTTCAAAATATACTCCAGCCCTAAACACTGGCATAGCCTCCACATTATTGGATAGTTTATACATCTGATGAAGTTACTGATGAATGTTTACAAATTTCTATTTCAAAATATACTCCAGCCCTAAACACTGGCATAGCCTCCACATTATTGGATAGTTTATACATCTGATGAAGTTACTGATGAAAGTTTACAAATTTCTATTTCAAAATATACTCCAGCCCTAAACACTGGCATAGCCTCCACATTATTGGATAGTTTATACATCTGATGAAGTTACTGATGAATGTTTACAAATTTCTATTTCAAAATATACTCCAGCCCTAAACACTGGCATAGCCTCCACATTATTGGATAGTTTATACATCTGATGAAGTTACTGATGAAAGTTTACAAATTTCTATTTCAAAATATACTCCAGCCCTAAACACTGGCATAGCCTCCACATTATTGGATAGTTTATACATCTGATGAAGTTACTGATGAATGTTTACAAATTTCTATTTCAAAATATACTCCAGCCCTAAACACTGGCATAGCCTCCACATTATTGGATAGTTTATACATCTGATGAAGTTACTGATGAATGTTTACAAATTTCTATGTCAAAATATACTCCAGCCCTAAACACTGGCATAGCCTCCACATTATTGGATAGTTTATACATCTGATGAAGTTACTGATGAATGTTTACAAATTTCTATTTCAAAATATACTCCAGCCCTAAACACTGGCATAGCCTCCACATTATTGGATAGTTTATACATCTGATGAAGTTACTGATGAATGTTTACAAATTTCTATTTCAAAATATACTCCAGCCCTAAACACTGGCATAGCCTCCACATTATTGGATAGTTTATACATCTGATGAAGTTACTGATGAAAGTTTACAAATTTCTATTTCAAAATATACTCCAGCCCTAAACACTGGCATAGCCTCCACATTATTGGATAGTTTATACATCTGATGAAGTTACTGATGAATGTTTACAAATTTCTATTTCAAAATATACTCCAGCCCTAAACACTGGCATAGCCTCCACATTATTGGATAGTTTATACATCTGATGAAGTTACTGATGAAAGTTTACAAATTTCTATTTCAAAATATACTCCAGCCCTAAACACTGGCATAGCCTCCACATTATTGGATAGTTTATACATCTGATGAAGTTACTGATGAATGTTTACAAATTTCTATTTCAAAATATACTCCAGCCCTAAACACTGGCATAGCCTCCACATTATTGGATAGTTTATACATCTGATGAAGTTACTGATGAAAGTTTACAAATTTCTATTTCAAAATATACTCCAGCCCTAAACACTGGCATAGCCTCCACATTATTGGATAGTTTATACATCTGATGAAGTTACTGATGAATGTTTACAAATTTCTATTTCAAAATATACTCCAGCCCTAAACACTGGCATAGCCTCCACATTATTGGATAGTTTATACATCTGATG
Organism: Haliotis rufescens; assembly: GCF_023055435.1. Classification (NCBI taxonomy): domain Eukaryota; kingdom Metazoa; phylum Mollusca; class Gastropoda; order Lepetellida; family Haliotidae; genus Haliotis; species Haliotis rufescens. The sequence goes on along the minus strand of NW_025964010.1, from coordinate 23,585 downwards.
AAGTTACTGATGAATGTTTACAAATTTCTATGTCAAAATATACTCCAGCCCTAAACACTGGCATAGCCTCCACATTATTGGATAGTTTATACATCTGATGAAGTTACTGATGAATGTTTACAAATTTCTATGTCAAAATATACTCCAGCCCTAAACACTGGCATAGCCTCCACATTATTGGATAGTTTATACATCTGATGAAGTTACTGATGAATGTTTACAAATTTCTATTTCAAAATATACTCCAGCCCTAAACACTGGCATAGCCTCCACATTATTGGATAGTTTATACATCTGATGAAGTTACTGATGAATGTTTACAAATTTCTATTTCAAAATATACTCCAGCCCTAAACACTGGCATAGCCTCCACATTATTGGATAGTTTATACATCTGATGAAGTTACTGATGAATGTTTACAAATTTCTATTTCAAAATATACTCCAGCCCTAAACACTGGCATAGCCTCCACATTATTGGATAGTTTATACATCTGATGAAGTTACTGATGAATGTTTACAAATTTCTATTTCAAAATATACTCCAGCCCTAAACACTGGCATAGCCTCCACATTATTGGATAGTTTATACATCTGATGAAGTTACTGATGAATGTTTACAAATTTCTATTTCAAAATATACTCCAGCCCTAAACACTGGCATAGCCTCCACATTATTGGATAGTTTATACATCTGATGAAGTTACTGATGAATGTTTACAAATTTCTATTTCAAAATATACTCCAGCCCTAAACACTGGCATAGCCTCCACATTATTGGATAGTTTATACATCTGATGAAGTTACTGATGAATGTTTACAAATTTCTATTTCAAAATATACTCCAGCCCTAAACACTGGCATAGCCTCCACATTATTGGATAGTTTATACATCTGATGAAGTTACTGATGAAAGTTTACAAATTTCTATTTCAAAATATACTCCAGCCCTAAACACTGGCATAGCCTCCACATTATTGGATAGTTTATACATCTGATGAAGTTACTGATGAATGTTTACAAATTTCTATTTCAAAATATACTCCAGCCCTAAACACTGGCATAGCCTCCACATTATTGGATAGTTTATACATCTGATGAAGTTACTGATGAATGTTTACAAATTTCTATTTCAAAATATACTCCAGCCCTAAACACTTGCATAGCCTCCACATTATTGGATAGTTTATACATCTGATGAAGTTACTGATGAATGTTTACAAATTTCTATTTCAAAATATACTCCAGCCCTAAACACTGGCATAGCCTCCACATTATTGGATAGTTTATACATCTGATGAAGTTACTGATGAATGTTTACAAATTTCTATTTCAAAATATACTCCAGCCCTAAACACTGGCATAGCCTCCACATTATTGGATAGTTTATACATCTGATGAAGTTACTGATGAATGTTTACAAATTTCTATTTCAAAATATACTCCAGCCCTAAACACTGGCATAGCCTCCACATTATTGGATAGTTTATACATCTGATGAAGTTACTGATGAATGTTTACAAATTTCTATTTCAAAATATACTCCAGCCCTAAACACTGGCATAGCCTCCACATTATTGGATAGTTTATACATCTGATGAAGTTACTGATGAATGTTTACAAATTTCTATTTCAAAATATACTCCAGCCCTAAACACTGGCATAGCCTCCACATTATTGGATAGTTTATACATCTGATGAAGTTACTGATGAATGTTTACAAATTTCTATTTCAAAATATACTCCAGCCCTAAACACTGGCATAGCCTCCACATTATTGGATAGTTTATACATCTGATGAAGTTACTGATGAATGTTTACAAATTTCTATTTCAAAATATACTCCAGCCCTAAACACTGGCATAGCCTCCACATTATTGGATAGTTTATACATCTGATGAAGTTACTGATGAATGTTTACAAATTTCTATTTCAAAATATACTCCAGCCCTAAACACTGGCATAGCCTCCACATTATTGGATAGTTTATACATCTGATGAAGTTACTGATGAATGTTTACAAATTTCTATTTCAAAATATACTCCAGCCCTAAACACTGGCATAGCCTCCACATTATTGGATAGTTTATACATCTGATGAAGTTACTGATGAATGTTTACAAATTTCTATTTCAAAATATACTCCAGCCCTAAACACTGGCATAGCCTCCACATTATTGGATAGTTTATACATCTGATGAAGTTACTGATGAAAGTTTACAAATTTCTATTTCAAAATATACTCCAGCCCTAAACACTGGCATAGCCTCCACATTATTGGATAGTTTATACATCTGATGAAGTTACTGATGAATGTTTACAAATTTCTATTTCAAAATATACTCCAGCCCTAAACACTGGCATAGCCTCCACATTATTGGATAGTTTATACATCTGATGAAGTTACTGATGAATGTTTACAAATTTCTATTTCAAAATATACTCCAGCCCTAAACACTGGCATAGCCTCCACATTATTGGATAGTTTATACATCTGATGAAGTTACTGATGAATGTTTACAAATTTCTATTTCAAAATATACTCCAGCCCTAAACACTGGCATAGCCTCCACATTATTGGATAGTTTATACATCTGATGAAGTTACTGATGAATGTTTACAAATTTCTATTTCAAAATATACTCCAGCCCTAAACACTGGCATAGCCTCCACATTATTGGATAGTTTATACATCTGATGAAGTTACTGATGAATGTTTACAAATTTCTATTTCAAAATATACTCCAGCCCTAAACACTGGCATAGCCTCCACATTATTGGATAGTTTATACATCTGATGAAGTTACTGATGAATGTTTACAAATTTCTATTTCAAAATATACTCCAGCCCTAAACACTGGCATAGCCTCCACATTATTGGATAGTTTATACATCTGATGAAGTTACTGATGAATGTTTACAAATTTCTATTTCAAAATATACTCCAGCCCTAAACACTGGCATAGCCTCCACATTATTGGATAGTTTATACATCTGATGAAGTTACTGATGAATGTTTACAAATTTCTATTTCAAAATACACTCCAGCCCTAAACACTGGCATAGCCTCCACATTATTGGATAGTTTATACATCTGATGAAGTTACTGATGAATGTTTACAAATTTCTATTTCAAAATATACTCCAGCCCTAAACACTGGCATAGCCTCCACATTATTGGATAGTTTATACATCTGATGAAGTTACTGATGAATGTTTACAAATTTCTATTTCAAAATACACTCCAGCCCTAAACACTGGCATAGCCTCCACATTATTGGATAGTTTATACATCTGATGAAGTTACTGATGAATGTTTACAAATTTCTATTTCAAAATATACTCCAGCCCTAAACACTGGCATAGCCTCCACATTATTGGATAGTTTATACATCTGATGAAGTTACTGATGAATGTTTACAAATTTCTATTTCAAAATATTCATATCATCTTGTAACATGTTCAAAAAGATTTCCCTGACTTTTAAAACTGAAAGAATACAACAACTCCCAAGATAATACATATTACTGGAGTTTGTAAAAATAAATGGAAACAGTTTTTCATCCGTTGATTGGTTGTTTAGGATGCTTCCATCGATGCTGTGCTCCGATCCATAGAATGTTGATAAATAGATACCAACTGTAAGATGGGCAACATTCACAAACCCATGTTCAAATTAGTTATGCATGTGTGAATCCCGCACAATTCCAACACCAGGAAGATACCGCATTGGTGTGAGCTGAGAGCAACCATCAAAGTATTAACCACAAATATTGATTAAGTTTAGGAATGGACAATATTTCAGATGTCAGATGCCGATTCCACAAATACTTCTATCGATTCTATGATTCACTTCCTGAACACAGCATGAACATCTTGGAAAAGGTTTCAGTCGAAAACTGTTTTCACAAACAAACCTTATCACGACACCTTCGAGGCCAATACTTTCATTAGGTTTATGCTCTTGACATCAGAACTGTCTCTATTTTTCATGATTTTGTACTGAAGGATCTGTGAAGATCCGGGTTAGAATAGGTCTTCAGCAACCCATGCTTGCTATAAGAACTGACTATGCTTGTCGTAAAAAGCGACTAACGGGATCGGATGGTCAGACTTGCTGACTTGGTTGATGCATGCCATCATACCCCAGTTGCATAGATCGATGCTCATGATATCAATCACTGGATTGTCTGGTCCATACTCGATTATTTACAGACCGCCGTCATATAGCTGGAATATTGCTGAGTGCGGCGTTAAACAACAATCAACAAACAAACAAATTGTACTGAAGGGCTCCTCAGAAAATTATCTGTGTAGTTCACTATCTGGGAGTCCCCAAAATATATGTCTGCATTTAATTGAAGATAGGTCACTGAACTGAATAAAAAAATAATGTCAATCATTATTTTTTTCATCAATAATAAACTGAACTAAAAATGTTAATCACGTACATATGCTTTCATTTTGATCCAAAATACAGCTCATGAAGAGACACCCATGGGTGTTCATGGAGAAGTCCTAGTGTTATATCAGACAAGATGAGGCACAGTGTTGAGCACTCCTGGTCAGCCTCTAGACCAGCCTAAAACTCATCTCATAAACATCCTGTATTAAGCCTGAAAATGGACATGACAGTCTTTATGTTCTTCTGTAAATTACAGATTTTTCTAACATAAAACAAGGCAATATTAAAGGGACATTGCCTAGCAACTATTATCAAAATTATTTAAGTTTCATCGACATTTAAACAAAGTTTATTTCTACTGCAACAACAACAAATTTAACTTGTGTATGGTTTTATTAAGTGCTGGTTCAATGGGTTTTTTAGTAAAAAACTGAATAAGACTGGTCTAGCTTAGTATGCAGTAGATTTTGCATGTTAGTTGAGATAGAGTTGAAATATAGTCAAGATATAGTTGAAATAATAGCTGAGACAATAGTTGAGATACAGTTGAGCATTATAACAATTGTTCCGTTGCTTTCATTGTTTGCAGGCATGATGATAATTGAAGATGATGTCATCCATTCATCATGGTTCAAGAGAGTGTTTCATATGTCAGAGTAAATGTGCCGATTTCTACATTTGAGATCAGGCAACCCTCATTTTTCTACATTTGAGACCAGGAAACTCTCATTTTTCTACATTTCAGATCAGGAAAGCCTCATTTTTCTACATTTGAGACCAGGAAAGCCTCATTTTTCTATATTTGAGACCAGGAAAGCCTCATTTTTCTACATTTGAGATCAGGAAACCCTCATTTTTCTATATTTGAGACCAGGAAACCCTCATTTTTCTATATTAGAGACCAGGAAAGCCTCATTTTTCTACATTTGAGATCAGGAAACCCTCATTTTTCTACATTTGAGACCAGGAAACTAAATTTTCTACATTTGAGACCAGGAAAGCCTAATTTTTTCTAATTTTGACATCAAGAAAGCCTCATTTTCCTACATCTGAGACCAGGAAAGCCTAATTTTTCTATATTTTCTCAGAAAAAAGACAATGCATAATACAATTTGGTATTAGGCCATCCTCATTATGAAAAAGATGGTTACGCACCACAGAGCACATGCAAGTACCATGATACATATCGGATCATGAGTAAGGCATCGTGATACGTATCAGATCGCACAGTTGGTGTATCGCCCCAGCCCTGACGACCCCCGAGTACAAGCCTTCAAAATCTTTGCTAATTTATATACCCTGTCTATAAGGCGAATTATGATGAAGACCATCACCAGCAGATACACAATCCCTATATTTGCAACAACAACGTGTTTGTCTTCCAATGAAAAACAATTACATCGTATCCCAGCAAATTTAAGGAAACAAAGAGATCATAACAATTAAACTTGGTCAATACAAATTTGCAATTTGAGATAAAACATCACTAGACATGATGATTTACTGATTAAATTGCCGGAAGCAGCCATCAGCTGTACACACGTTTTCTCGGAATATACCTGTGATTCGGTTAAAAATTACGCAATATAAATTTTAAGAATTTTCATACAATTATCCAAAGAATTGTATCTGAAACTATGTTTTTAAATAATTTATTCCAATATCATGTTATTTTAGCTGCAGCTTTACTTTATATATTTGAAATAAATTAATAACCATAAGCATAGCACTTTGGTACAGCTGATCGCATTTTAAGGCATCAATAGTGGTAATCTGACCGTGGTTGCTGTAAGTAACGGTGATTTGTGTGATCTACCAATCACTTCACTGAAATGAATGAATACAATATTGAATTTTGAATAAAATTAATAAAATAGATTACAAACGTAAGTCCAGATATACAATGAACACATATTATAACCAGACAGTGTAATTACATGATTAGTTTGCGTACTTCAGTATGGATTTGTTGACATGGTATTTCCGGTGTTATGTGCTCACAGTTATGTCTTTGTGTTGGGGAAAAAAACAAAATCTTCAATGCTGTGTATTAGACGACCCACCTTGAAAGCCCCTTAATTCTAGGTATGAAAAACTTGCCTTATACACAGCGATATACGGTATAAACTCGCCCTTCCAAAAAGACATGAAATGGCTGGATACCGCAAGCTGTAGGCGATCATGTCAAAAGAATTGTGATTGGTTGATAAGGATGCTTGCCTGTGTATTCTGATTGGCTGAAGTTGAGGGTAACATAAGAAACTTTTATTTTTCTGTAATTCCTCAAGGGGTTACAGAGGAGCATGTCTACAGCAAGCTGCCACATATACCAAGCCTGTTTATTACATATTGATGTCACTGATTGCCCATGGCCCAGTCAGCCATGTATGACAGCTATGGCATGGTTTTCACGCCACAGACTGTCGTCTCAAAGGATATGATTTACGCAGAAATTGCATGATAATGTGTTATTCTGTAAAGTTTAACTTAAATACAATATATTTGCCTTCAACAATATTGCAGCCATATTACGACAGCCTGTTAGTAATTGAGTCTGGAAGAGTCAGTGATAACATGATAACATGAGCCACATCGCCAGGGTTGGAAGTCACAATCGTCTAAGTCACGTCATGTTCCACCTGATCCCCACTATGGCTGGCTGCTGTGGAGAGTAGGAGGTACTGTGACCCACTCACTCATCTTCCCGAGTCAAGGGAGTCAACTGACTATACAAGTCCACTCTTGGCGAACTAGGCTCGAATTTCTGGGTTCGTTCGTAGCGCCACCAGTGGCTATTACAAGTTACATCCCTTCTGTGTCCCTTCTGTTGACCAATAAAATTCCACCTCTGATATCACTTGCATTTGTTTCAAACAAAATGGCGGCGCCCAGAGAAGATGATCTGATTGATAATCAAGATCTATACTGTAATAAAACAGGTCTTACTACCTGAAGTTCATCAAATCACGTTGGCACCTTGGAAAATATCTGTTGACGCTAAGTTGACGGTACACATGCTTTGCAAATTGCAATCGACCAAAGTCTGCCGGGCAGTTTACAAATTGAATGCTGATTTTGTTACACAATTTTGACTGGACTATGCATAGACTCGTTAGTCCCCACCCCACCATGAAGAGAACTTGTTAGATGTCTCTAGTATATTTGTTAGCCGTCACAAAATCACCACACTTACAGCAGTGTATGGATTAGCAGTATGAATACAAGTCCAACCTCAAGCCGTTTCCAGAATTGTTCCAATAATACGAACTCCATGAAACATTAACATTTATTTGTCATTAAGAATTGTTTAATTTAGAAACAAGATACAACTTGAAATTAAATACAAAATACGAAGAAATCAGCCTATTCCAGGCTCAAAGAGATTTATTTGTTACATCATTTAGAAATTTTACACACAACAATGTAATAATCAATCTTTGTTCGTATTAATGAAATAATTAGGGTAACTGTTACTTATTTGCAAGTAAACAAAGGTCAAGAGTAGAAACATAACTTTTAAGAATACTTCGTCAAAATGATAATTACAATGTCATCTTGGAACTGGGAAATTAACACAATGAAGAATACTTGTACTCTTGACCTTCACTTAGGGAAAGTCATGGAAACTATTCTAAAACTCACACTCAAAATCAATTGGGTAAAATATTATATCTGTAAAAAAGATTGAAGAACATAGATAAAATGACATGAATATTTGCAAACAGAAAACACAAACATGCATTTACCAGATAGGGATGTCAACGAACAGCGAGCATGTACAACACAAACATTACTACAGCATTACGGGCCACATGTTGAAGGGGACCTATCTAGGCACTACAAGTGAGAGAGGGACCAATCTAGGCACAAAAAGAAGTGAGAGAGGGACCTATCTAGGCACAACAAGAAGTTAGAGAGGGATCTATCTAGGCACTACAACAAGTGAGAGATGGACCTATCTAGGCACTACAACAAGTGAGAGAGGGACCTATCTAGGCACTACAACAAGTGAGAGAGGGACCTATCTAGGCACTACAACAAGTGAGAGAGCCACCTATCTAGGCACTACAACAATTGAGAGAGGGATCTATCTAGGCGCTACAACAAGTGAGAGAGGGACCTATCTAGGCACTACAACAAGTGAGAGAGGGATCTATCTAGGAACTACAACAAGTGAGAGAGGGACCATTCTAGGCACTACAACAAGTGAGAGAGGGATCTATCAAGGCACTACAACAAGTGAGAGAGGGACCTATCTAGGCACTACAACAAGTGAGAGAGGGATCTATCTAGGCACTACAACAATTCAGAGAGGGATCTATCTAGGCACTACAACAAGTCAGAGAGGGACCTATCTAGGCACTACAACAAGTGAGAGAGCGACCTATCTAGGCACTACAACAAGTGAGAGAGCGACCTATCTAGGCACTACAACAAGTGAGAGAGGGACCTATCTAGGCACTACAACAAGTGAGAGAGGGATCTATCTAGGCACTACAACAAGTGAGAGAGCCACCTATCTAGGCACTACAACAATTGAGAGAGGGATCTATCTAGGCACTACAACAAGTGAGAGAGGGATCTATCTAGGCACTACAACAAGTGAGAGAGGGATCTATCTAGGCACTACAACAAGTGAGAGAGGGACCTATCTAGGCACTACAACAAGTCAGAGGGATCTATCTAGGCACTACACCAAGTGAGACAGGGACCTATCTAGGCACTACAAGTCAGAGAGGGACCTATCTAGGCACTACAACAAGTGAGAGAGCAACCTATCTAGGCACTACAACAAGTGAGAGAGGGATCTATCTAGGCACTACAACCAAGTGAGAGAGGGACCTATCTAGGCACTACAACAAGTGAGAGAGGGACCATTCTAGGCACTACAACAAATGAGAGAGGGATCTATCTAGGCACTACAACAAGTGAGAGAGCGACCTATATAGGCACTACAACAAGTCAGAAAGGGACCATTCTAGGCACTACAACAAATGAGAGAGGGATCTATCTAGGCACTACAACAAGTGAGAGAGCGACCTATATAGGCACTACAACAAGTGAGAGAGGGACCATTCTAGGCACTACAACAAATGAGAGAGGGACCTATCTAGGCACTACAACAAGTGAGAGAGGGATCTTTCTAGGCACTACAACAAGTGAGAGAGGGATCTATCTAGGCACTACAACAAGTGAGAGAGGGACCATTCTAGGCACTACAACAAGTGAGAGAGGGACCATTCTAGGCACTACAGCAAGTGAGAGAGGGATCCATCTAGGCACTACAACAAGTGAGAGAGGGACCTATCTAGGCACTACAACAAGTCAGAGGGATCTATCTAGGCACTACACCAAGTGAGACAGGGACCTATCTAGGCACTACAAGTCAGAGAGGGACCTATCTAGGCACTACAACAAGTGAGAGAGCAACCTATCTAGGCACTACAACAAGTGAGAGAGGGATCTATCTAGGCACTACAACCAAGTGAGAGAGGGACCTATCTAGGCACTACAACAAGTGAGAGAGGGACCATTCTAGGCACTACAACAAATGAGAGAGGGATCTATCTAGGCACTACAACAAGTCAGAGAGGGACCTATCTAGGCACTACAACAAGTGAGAGATGGATCTATCTAGGCACTACAACAAGTCAGAGAGCGACCTATCTAGGCACTACAACAAGTGAGAGATGGATCTATCTAGGCACTACAACAAATGAGAGAGGGATCTATCTAGGCACTACAACAAGTGAGAGAGCGACCTATCTAGGCACTACAACAAGTGAGAGAGGGACCTATCTAGGCACTACAACAAGTGAGAGAGGGATCTATCTAGGCACTACAACAAGTGAGAGAGGGATCTATCTAGGCACTACAACAAGTGAGAGAGGGACCATTCTAGGCACTACAACAAGTGAGAGAGGGATCTATCTAGGCACTACAACAAGTGAGAGAGGGACCTATCTAGGCACTACAACAAGTGAGAAAGGGACCATTCTAGGCACTACAACAAGTGAGAGAGGGATCTATCTAGGCACTTCAACAAGTGAGAGAGGGACCTATCTAGGCACTACAACAAGTGAGAGAGGGATCTATCTAGGCACTACAACAAGTGAGAGAGGGACCATTCTAGGCACTACAACAAGTCAGTGGGGGGACCTATCTAGGCACTACAACAAGTGAGAGAGGGACCATTCTAGGCACTACAACAAGTGAGAGAGGGATCTATCTAGGCACTACAACAAGTAAGAGAGGGACCATTCTAGGCACTACAACATGTGAGAGAGGGATCTATCTAGGCACTACAACAAGTGAGAGAGGGATCTTTCTAGGCACTACAACAAGTAAGAGAGGGACCATTCTAGGCACTACAACAAGTGAGAGAGGGATCTATCTAGGCACTACAACAAGTGAGAGAGGGACCATTCTAGGCACTACAACAAGTGAGAGAGGGATCTATCTAGGCACTACAACAAGTGAGAGAGGGATCTATCTAGGCACTACAACAAGTGAGAGAGGGACCTATCTAGGCACTACAACAAGTGAGAGAGGGATCCATCTAGGCACTACAACAAGTCAGAGAGGGACCTATCTAGGCACTACAACAAGTCAGAGAGGGACCTATCTACGCACTACAACAAGTGAGAGAGGGCCCTATCTAGGCACTACATCAAGTGAGAGAGCGACCTATCTAGGCACTACAACAAGTGAGAGAGGGATCTATCTAGGCACTACAACAAGTGAGAGAGGGATCTATCTAGGCACTACAACAAGTGAGAGAGGGACCATTCTAGGCACTACAACAAGTGAGAGAGGGATCTATCTAGGCACTACAACAAGTGAGAGAGGGATCTATCTAGGCACTACAACAAGTGAGAGAGGGACCTATCTAGGCACTACAACAAGTGAGAGAGCAACCTATCTAGGCACTACAACAAGTGAGAGAGGGATCTATCTAGGCACTACAACAAGTGAGAGAGCAACCTATCTAGGCACTACAACAAGTGAGAGATGGATCTATCTAGGCACTACAACAAGTCAGAGAGGGATTTATCTAGGCACTACAACAAGTCAGAGATTGACCTATCTAGGCACTACAACAAGTCAGAGAGGGATCTATCTAGGCACTACAACAAGTGAGAGATGGATCTATCTAGGCACTACAACAAGTAAGAGATGGATCTATCTAGGCACTACAACAAGTCAGAGAGGGACATATCTAAGCACAACAAGTGAGAGAGGGATCTATCTAGGCACTACAACAAGTCAGAGGGGGGACCTATCTTGGCAGTACAACAAGTAGGAGAGTGGCCTATCTAGGCACAAGTGAGAGAGGGGCCTATCTCGGCACTACAACAAGTGAGAGAGGGACCTATCTAGACACTACAACAAGTGAGAGAGGGACCCATCTTTGCACTACAACAAGTCAGAGAGGGACCATTCTAGGCACTACAACAAGTCAGAGAGGGACCTATCTAGGCACTACAACACGTCAGAGGGGGGACCTATCTAGGCACTACAACACGTCAGAGGGGGGACCTATCTAGGCACTACAACAAGTCAGAGAGGGACCCATCTTCACACTACAACAAGTCAGAGGGGGGACCTATCTAGGCACTACAACAAGTGAGAGAGGGATCTATCTAGGCACTACAACAAGTCAGAGAGGGACCTATCTAGGCACTACAACACGTCAGAGGGGGTACCTATCAAGGCATAACAAGTGAGAAGGGACCTATTGAGGCACTACAAGTCATAGGGGGGGGCTATCTAGGTACAACAAGTCAGAGAGGGGGCCTGTATTGCCAGTAGTACATGTGAGAGGGGGGACCTATCGAGGCACTACAACAAATCGGGAGGGGACCTATCTAGGCACAACCAAAAGTCAGAGAGGGGACCTATCTAGGCATGAAAAGTCAAAGAGGGGACCTATCTAGGCATGAAAAGTCAAAGAGGGGACCTATCTAGGCATGAAAAGTCAAAGAGGGGACCTATCTAGGCATGAAAAAAAAGTCAAAGAGGGGACCTATCTAGGCACTACAACAAGTCAGAGAGGGACCAATCGAGGCAGTACAACTAGTAAGAGAGGGGGCCTATATTGACACTACAACAAGTCAGAGAGGGGGCCTATATTGGCACTACAACAAGTCAGAGAGGGGGCCTATATTGGCACTACAACAAGTCAGAGAGGGGCCTATATTGGCACTACAACAAGTCAGAGAGGGGGCCTATATTGGCACTACAACAAGTCAGAGAGGGGGCCTATATTGGCACTACAACAAGTCAGAGAGTGGACCTATCTAGGCACTACAACAAGTCAGAGAGGGGACATATCTAGGCAGTACAAGATGTGAGAGGGGGGACCTATCTAGGCACTACAACAAGTCAGAGAGGGGAGACCTATCTAGGCACTACAACAAGTCAGAGAGGGGACCTATCTAGGCAGTACAAGATGTGAGAGGGGGGACCTATCTACGCACTACAACAAGTCAGAGAGGGGACCTACCTCAGCACTAGCACCTACACCAATGAACACAGGAAATGACCTACACCTTCAACAAGGACAGAAAAGGGCTTACCTGGACACTGCCATTGTAGGATGACCGGTGGTAGGGGTTTGGTGCCAGGGGAGGGGCCGTGTGGGTGGGGCCCTCGGGAAGATGGTGGTACCCAGAGTTGTGTGAAGACTGGAAGCTGAAACACAGAAAACACAGGTTGTAAATCAGCTGCACCAGGCTAGATGTCAGTGATGGTGATGGTGTCTAACCTCAGCAACCCCCTCATAATGGTGTCTAACCTTAGCAACCCCTCATAATGGTGTCTAACCTCAGCAACTCCCTCATGATGGTATCTAACCTCAGCAACCCCCTCATGATGATGTCTAACCTCAGCAACCCCCTCATGATGGTGTCTAACCCCAGCAACCCCCTCATGATGGTGTCTAACCTCAGCAACTCCCTCATGATGGTGTCTAACCTCAGCAACTCCATGATGATGTCTAACCTCAGCAACTCCATGATGGTGTCTAACCTCAGCAACTCCCTCATGATGGTGTCTAACCTCAGCAACCCCCTCATGATGGTGTCTAACCTCAGCAACCCCCTCATGATGGTGTCTAACCTCAGCAACTCCCTCATGATGGTGTCTATCTTCAGCACCCCCTAATGATGGTGTCTAACCTCAGCAACTCCATGATGATGTCTAACCTCAGCAACCCCCTCATGATGGTGTCTAACCCCAGCAACCCCCTCATGATGGTGTCTAACCTCAGCAACTCCCTCATGATGGTTTCTAACCTCAGCAACTCCATGATGATGTCTAACCTCAGCAACTCCCTCATGAGGGTGTCTAACCTCCACAGCCCCCTCATGATGGTGTCAACTTCAGCAACCCCTCTTGTGAAGGTGCTAAACACCCCTTTTCATGATGGTGTCATAGTAAATGAGTGAGTGAGTGAGTATGGTTTTACGCCTCTTTTAGCAATATTCCAGCAATATCAAGGCAAGGGACACCAGAAATGGGCTTCACACATTGTACCCATGTTGGGAATCGAACCCGCGTCTTCTGCGTAATGAGCGAACGCTTTAACTACCGGGCTACCCGACCGCCCCTCATAGTAAATGAACACCAATCTTTAACAACTGGTGTCCTACATTTAAGCTCACCTATTCTGATGGTGTCTGGTCTGCTGAGATGTGTTATGTTGCGAGGCATGGTGTCCGCTGCCCTGGGGAGCGTGCGTGGAGCGGCCCCCAGAGCTCCATCTGTCCCCCTCAACAGCCCCCCGAGACCTACAACACGACAACATAAGACCTCTCTCAGTGCTACTTGACACAATAAATATTAAATAGTCAAGAAGAAGAAGAAGAGTGAGTGAGTTGGGTTTAACAGTATTCCAGTTATATCACGGCGTGTCAGCTTAATGTGGGGGGAAAGCCCCAAGTGATGCAAATCTCAGACGTTTACCACTTTGGTGAAACCCACAAGCCTAGGTATGGTGCTGACAAACCTAGAAACATAATCGGGGCGAACCGGGATTCGAACCCACAATCATAGGTTTCTGGCATGCCTGGCAAGGGACGCAACTCTGCACAGCGAATTGCAGCGGCTACCTGTGCCCCCAAGAAGAAATAGAAGTACATGGGCTCAGCACTATTCCACAGTTCCACTGCACACAGTAGGTAAAATTACTACCCTGGGTGCCGTTATACAAAGCTATCTTAGCGCTAAGGTGATCTTAACTCCCTTACCTTAACACAGACTTACGACAGTCGTAGAGCTAAGGTTGCTTTGTACAGCACACCCTGGTCAACAGTTCAGTATTCATTTAGTTTTCTTTCTCAGCTCCCTGGGGAACATACAGCCTAAGCTGCCTGTAAGGCGCCCGAAGGTTCTGCATTTCTATCACATGAACTACACTATGTGAAACGCTGTCACCCAATGATAGTCACAAGTACAGTGTCGTTACAAAAAGCCAATGAAAGGGAACTATTTACAGTGTTAGTCACTGTACTCTTGTTGTGTGTAGCCATTCACAGGTATGCTACCTTACCTGCTACAGAGGTACCTACAATACTGTAACTGTCTCACTGCATTTTGTACATAGGTTAAACACTCATTGAAAGAAACAAATGATATGCCATAACCACAACGTCAAAAAACTCAAATCAAGCAAGAACTTGACAAGCAAAATGAATGTGGGCTGTTTGCGAGTTGTGTGAATCCAGAGCTGTGCACACAAAGACATCTGGCTGGGGAGTTTCATGCACACATTGCACAGGAACCATGGCACAGGCGTAACGGAGAAACAATCCAACCCAAGACTTGCTCTATCTGTCTAGGAAGCGAATCATACGAACCAAGTCATCTGTTTCTCTAGCATCCTACCTTCTTTAGATACAGTGGCAAAAGCCATGTACATTATGTGCAAAAACATACACTATTCGTAAAACTGTGTACGTCCAATCTAGGACACTGTGTGTAGTCATCATCTGTTCAGCTATGTGCACTTATTATCTGTAAGATAGTATTGTAGTTTCTCTGTACATATTACCTACATACAATGCTACGTTATCTGTATAGTGTGAGTTATTTGTAAATTGGTGTGTATATATTGTGTATCTGTTACAGTCAATGTGTAAAAGGACTGAAACTTTTACTTAAGCAATTTACAAAACGTCAAAATGTTTCAGTCATTTTACAATTATTTTTCCATCCGATTGACTGAAAGGTATTACAAAGTTCAAAAGGGCTTAAACATATCACAATAGAGTCTTTTGAATAGACTAAGCCTTGCAAGGATGAGAAGCCAAAATATTTTTAAAAATATACAATGACTTGTGTTACAGTGTATAGTGTTGCAAGTGGGAAAATATGATTAAAATAACTTAAATATTAGGGAATTTTGTAAATTGCCTAAATGAAAATTTCAGTCCTTTTACACATTGACTGTAACAATTACACTGTATGTTATCATATATTATATACACTATGTATGTAAATATTACTTGTATACACTGTGAATGTATGCATTATGTTTACACTTTGAGTGTATATATTATTACCCGTATACACTGTGTGTGTAAATATTACTTGTATACACTATGTATGTATACATTATTTGTTTACACTGTGTGAAAATATTATTACCTATATACACTGTGTGTGTAAATATTACTTGTATACACTATGTATGTATACATTATTTGTTTACACTGTGTGTATACATTATTACCTGTATACACTGAGTGTGTAAATATTACTTGTATACACTATGTATGTATACATTATTTGTTTACACTGTGAGTGTGTAAATATTACTTGTATACAATGTGTGTTTATATATAATTTGTATACACTGTATATGTATGTATTATTAGTACGCACTTATATTTTACTGGTATAGAATGTGTTATTCAATTGTTCACATATTATCTAAAACACCATACCACTTCTGGGACAAATCAACAACATAATCCCCCACAGAACAGCTCTATCCACTCTCGTCACCATGCAAACCTCCTACATCCATGCTGGCCATTAAGCTGATCTTGGAATTACGGCTCAAAATACAAAATGTGCATTTCAAACATAAAGCACACAAAATATGACATAAGTTAGGCAAATAAACAAAATATCTGCAAATCAGTTCCCAGAAAACAATGCACACTGCAACTAAAATGAGCATTTTCCAACAGACAGTTGGCTGTAAGCGAGGGGGTGAAGGGGGACTGGGAGCAGTGAATGTAAGGCACAGGACTACACCGGCGACATTCCTTGCTACCCTCACAGCATACTTACCGTTTGTAATTATGATATTTGTTCCACATTCTGCAGCAAACATTACAGAACATCGTCAATGATCAAAGGGAGATAACTCAACAATTCACAGCAACTTTCAACATTCCACCACACATCGGACATTTACCCCGTATTTTGTGGCGAGACATTAGGTGCTAATGAGGAACTTCCACACATGCAAAATACCGTGAATTATCATTAGTGCAGCAGAATGTCAATATGTCATTAGAACGTTAGACATTAAACAAAGCCAGAATCAATACACTGATCAATTTGAGATGAATACTTATTTAAAATAGTTTTTCTTTGTTGTTTTACGCTACACGCAGCAAAATTTGGTTATATAGCACCAGCTTGTAACCAATCCAGTCTGGACCAGACAATCCAGTGATTGATATTGTGATCAACGATCCCCGCTGTTGGGGTACGATGACACAGTCAATGAAATCGCAGAGTCTGACAACCTGACCCATTTGGTCAATTCTTACGACAAGCCAAGGCTGTTGGGGATCAATTCTAGCCTGGAACCCCCACAGGGAGACACGTATTTACCTCTCTGACATGCGAATGTACAATTCAGCCTTACTGTCATGGATCGGATCCATACATATCAATCTCCTACAAGTTTATCATTCATGCATACAAATGTGTAGTATTTTGGGATTCTTGCTTCAAGCAAACACAACACCAATCTTTCAGGAAAGCGGAAAAGGAAAATCAGAAAGTAAGATTTGCTTTACAGTTTACATTTCCCCAAAGTTGTCAAAGTGAAATAAAAATGAAATGAAACGGATATGTGTTAATGATGATGATCTCGGAGGATACATTCCAATGTCATTACACAATTCAGTTCAGGATATTGTTAGTGTTATCACAACTGCAAACAAAATTTTCTATGAAAACCACACAAACAATAAAAACATATCTGATAATTGTAGATTCCCCCACACCTTCTTGTTTGAATGTTTGTTTGTTTGTTTAACACCGCACTCAGCAATATTGCAGCTATATGATGGCGGTCTGTAAATATTCGAGTATGGACCAGACAATCCAGTGATTGATATCATGAGCATCGATCTATACAACTGGGGTATGAGGGCATGCATCAACCAAGTCAGCAAGTCTGACCACCCAATCCCATTAGTCGCCTTTTATGGCAAGCATAATTGCCTTTTATGGCAAGCATGTGTTGCTGAAGGCCTATTCTAACCCAGATCTTCACGGGTCCCCACGACTGAACTGAATGAGGTCCCCATCCTTCTCATCTATGACTACTTGATGATACAGGGAAAGAGCATGCAGAGGCAATCAGTGGAAAGAAGAGGGTACAGTATTAGACGGGTTAACTGTCTGCAAACGGAGTACCTGTTATCCTTGGGGGGAATTAAAGTTTTCTGCCATCTTTGAAGCTGCTCTTTGTAAGGATCAGATCTAGAACATCACACCCAAGTCTTTATTTACAAAAATTATAGTTTTGCTCAACAAATTTTGAATTGAAAACCCTATTGTTATTGTTTTTATCAGGGATAATTTTGAAAATGGAACTTGTATCCTAAAGGTCGACCTCTGATGATGACACGACATGAAACATGAGAGCAATGATGTAACACAATGAACACTCGACGATTTCTGAGAAACAAAATATTGAGTTCCTGCAAACATGATATGATTATACAGACATTGAGAACAGAAATACATCACAGCAACCTCTCATACCTCATTCCTTATTTTAAGCTTTCATAATAAAAGATTCTCCAAATTGTCAGACAATGCATAATGATGTGAAGGTCTCCTGTATAACCATGTGAAACTGCCTGAACTATCATATTGCGTACTGGTATTTTAAACACTGGCCTTAATTATGAACATTCAAAAACAAAAAATTAAACATTAAAATTCATAGACAATTTCAGAAAAATCTTTCCATTATCAACAAATTTCCTTAAAGTGTCATCCAAAAACATTTTTCACTAGCAAATTAAAAATAGCGTAAATTAAATTATGTTTACAACTGATTTCTGTGACCTATTCCTGAGTTGTGGGAAGTCAGAGTAGAGCAACTTGATGTGGATGGCGCCGCGTTCAGTGTCAATACATGCCCCGTGACAGGGTCGTGTGGAATGAACGCATCCCTCAGTGCGACAATGGCAATAGGGCAGCATAGCGACAGCATGTTAAATATCCGTGTAATGAAGAAACAAATCGAACCAACATTGTGACAAAATGTGCGATCACCACCCGAGGCCTACAGCTGCAGCTGTGGCAGCACATGGCGTCCATCACCTTCCCACTCACAGCAGGAATCTCAACAACCAAAGGCTGTAGTAATGGAGGGTCTAGTCACGAATACGACATGGAAACAGATCTGTGAAACTTGTCAGTGACAAATTCAATTTTATCCGTAAGTGTTATTTAGTTGTTCTTGGAAAGTTATTTTGGGTGGTTTTTTTACAACATGCAGCCCCCTACAGAATAAAGGTTGTTTTTTCATTCTTTTCCCTACATTACGCAATAACACTTCATCCAGATTAGCATGGCTGCTATATTTGTTTCCAGATACTTTTCTGTACAATGTATCCCAAACTTGATACAAATAGTATTTCCCCACAGGAAACAAATGATACACGTCCGATCTCTATTTTCATTTTTCAGATTTTCATCAGTGATATATGTAGATTATACACATGTTCCTGCCCCTTCCACACAAAGACTCCACCAACCCTAAAGTCCTGCCCGACTCCCTCAACCCCGGTCCCCCTCCTTTTCCCCTCCCAGTGATCCATCTCTCCAACCGTGACCCACCCAGCCCCTCCAAGTGCCCTGCCAGGTGTGTGTCTCACCTGTGTGTGTTGTACTGCTCTGGGTTGTCGACCCATTACTATGAGGCCTGCCCCTCCCCCCTCCAAGAGCCCTGCCAGGTGTGTGTCTCACCTCTGTGTGTTGTACTGCTCTGGGTTGTCGACCCATTACTATGAGGCCTGCCCCTCCCCCCTCAAAGAGCCCTGCCAGGTGTGTGTCTCACCTCTGTGTGTTGTACTGCTCGCGGTTGTCGACCCATTACTATGAGGCCTGCCCCTCCCTCCCCCTCAAAGAGCCCTGCCAGGTGTGTGTCTCACCTCTGTGTGTTGTACTGCTCGCGGTTGTCGACCCATTACTATGAGGCCTGCCCCTCCCCCCCTCAAAGAGCCCTGCCAGCTGTGTGTCTCACCTCTGTGTGTTGTACTGCTCTGGGTTGTCGACCCATTACTATGAGGCCTGCCCCTCCCTCCCCCTCCCCCCTCAAAGAGCCCTGCCAGCTGTGTGTCTCACCTCTGTGTGTTGTACTGCTCGCGGTTGTCGACCCATTACTATGAGGCCTGCCCCTCCCCCCTCAAAGAGCCCTGCCTGGTGTGTGTCTCACCTCTGTGTGTTGTACTGCTCTGGGTTGTCGACCCATTAACTATGAGGCCTGCCCCTCCCCCCTCCAAGTGCCCTGCCAGGTGTGTGTCTCACCTCTGTGTGTTGTACTGCTCTGGGTTGTCGACCCATTACTATGAGGCCTGCCCCTCCCCCCTCAAAGAGCCCTGCCTGGTGTGTGTCTCACCTCTGTGTGTTGTACTGCTCTGGGTTGAAGGTGCTGACTGTGGACCCGTCCCGCTGGCTGTGATGGTGATGCGAGCTCCTTGAGGTCTCGTGCACCTCCTGGGAACATAACAAACAGGAATACCATGAGCATAAACAGTCCTGGCAACCGAAACCGTGTTCAAGTAGCGCGAACATCAAATTATCCTCCCAGAGATTACTTACTTGTATTTTCAGAAGTGTTATTTCTGGCTTTAACTACAACATTTGGCACTCTCTAGTCTGGAGACAGATGTTGCCAGTCTCAGAATCAAGTGAACTCAAACCACGTGTCCGTTAGTATTATTCAGAATCAATGATTTGGGGAACATGACTCTAACACAGTACACACACTGAGCACGTACCTGGTACATGACACACAGTCAGGGTATGTACCTGGTACATGATACACAGTGGGGTACGTACCTGGTACATGATACACAGTGGGGTACGTACCTGGTACATGATACACAGTGGGGTACGTACCTGGTACACACTGCTGCGCTCCTCGCGGTGGTAGTGGTGGCGAGGCTGTTGACTATGACTGCTGTGTTGACTGTGCTGACTCACGTCCATGTTGACGGGGTGAGAGTTCTGAACAATACGAGACACCATCAGTACACAATCAATAAGATCATCACAGGAGTGCCAGTCAGCATGCTCTGTCACAAAGCTACACGGCCATTGTCTACATAATGCATCATCTCCATACTGTGAGGACATGAAAAGAGGAGTTTTTGCAATTACAAAACAAACAGAAAAAAAAGAATCACTTTCTTTTCACACAAAAATCTCCAACATGATCTTACCCGGGTCCTGACGACCGGCGCCATCTGCATGTCCTGCATGTGAACCACTGGGGAAGATTGCACCTGGCCGTAGCTGTCCCGCTGCCGAGAACTGGGGAATAGACACAGTACTATACCCTCCACTGGGGAATATACACAGTACTATACCCTCCACCGGGGAATATACACAGTACTATACCCTCCACTGGGGAATATACACAGTACTATACCCTCCACTGGGGAATATACACAGTACTATACCCTCCACTGGGGAATATACACAGTACTATACCCTCCACTGGGGAATATACACAGTACTATACCCTCCACTGGGGAATATACACAGTACTATACCCTCCACTGGGGAATAGACACAGAATTATACCCTCCACCGGGGAATATACACAGAATTATACCCTCCACTGGGGAATAGACACAAAATTATACCCTCCACTGGGGAATATACACAGAATTATACCCTCCACTGGGGAATATACACAGGATTATACCCTCCACTGGGGAATAGACACAGAATTATACCCTCCACCGGGGAATATACACAGGATTATACCCTCCACTGGGGAATAGACACAAAATTATACCCTAAACTGGGGAATAGACACAGAATTATACCATCCACTGAGGAGTAGACACAGAATTATACCCTCCACTAGGGAATGACACAGAATTATACACTAAACTGGGGAATAGACACAGAATTATACCCTCAACTGGAGAATATACACACAATTATACCCTCCACTGGGGAATATACACAGAATTATACCATCCACCGGGGAAAAGACACAGATTAATACCCTCAACTGGGGAATCGACGCAGAATTATACCCTCAACTGGGGAATAGACACAGAATTATACCCTCCACTGGGAACATACAGTTTAGGATACACATATTTACTTCACATCTCATGTTAAGACTGCCATGACATCTACATAAGAACAATTGACATATTTCATAGAAAATAGCATGGTGTTTCTGTTTGTCTGTCACAATAATCCTTGATGCTGTCTACAGGTATGAGTACCGTCCGGATGAATGCTTACCTGTTGTTTTCAGAATTTGAGTAGTTGTCATAGTAACCACTATGTCTGTTTTGTGTATTCTCTCGGCCAGACAAATGGTACTGCGTTACACTGCCCTTGTCTGATAGCCCGGCCTGGGAGTTTCGGTCAGACTCCCTGTCAACACATGATCACAACATGGAACTCAGGAGAATATCCCATGCTGTCTATCAGGAGACTTCTGGTCATGGACACTTAACTGAACCATACAACTATTCACAGGCTGATACTAGGATTACGGAGTGAGTGAGTTTGGTTTAATGTGACCCTGGATGTCAGAGCTTGTCAACTTGCTGTGGGTTTGTTTGTTTGTTTGTTGTTTAATGCTGTACTCAGCAATATTCCAGCTGTATCTTGGCAGTCTGTAAATAATCGAGTCTGGACCAGACAATCCTGTGATTGACATCATGAGCATTGATCTACGCAATTGGAATTTGATTACATGCATTAACCAAGCCAGACCACCCAATCCCATTAGTTGCCTCTCACGACAAGCATAGTCGCCTTTTACGGCAAGCATGGTTGCTGAAGACCTTTTCTAACCAGGGCAAATTTGGGATTCAAACCCATAATCACAGGTTTCTGGGACACCTCAATGATGCAAGTCTTTGACCTTGGGGAACCTAACCCCTGGAAGAGAATCTCAAAGGCTTTCAGGAATTCTAGGGTTTAGGGTGTTTTACTACTGTGAAGGACACATTTCTGACACTTTATTATCTTCTGACAAAAAACATTGCACTTTGTGGAGAGTTGACTGTGGACCACACTACCAATTGTTTCACTGACTGTTTCTACAATGTACTCCCTACATATGTATATTCTTGCTTCTCATTGTCTCCACGACTTACCCAAAGCTTTTTCTCCTCGCTGCCCGCATCTTCTGTCTGGTCTTGGGTGAGTATTTGATCTTAAAAGGTTCAGCTTTGGTTCTGAAATATTTGTTACAAAATATTATTTTACAATAAATTGTTTATTGACATATTAATCATATGTCAGACTTTGCATTTCTCTTTCTTCTTTCGACCCTAAGTGGAAACATGTCTGACACAAATGTTCCCAGCTTCTAAAATTATTTCACCTTTGGTTCTGAATAACTGTCAAAATAAATCTGTTTACAGAATTGTTACAGAAGTTGTCTCCCTTTAACTGATAGAACTCTTCCTCAATGACGACAGGTTGAATTTCTGTGAACTATTTCTCTTCATCACTCACTCCTTACACAATGCAACAAAACTCATCAAGCACCAGTCAATGTTCTCTATCAATACAAACATATTTCTTGTCTCTAAAAAAATTTCATGTACAGTTCAAGATGTTTAATATTTTCCTCACCAAAGAGAATAATACATTAATCTAAAGGACATAAAAATCAGGGAACAGTTGCTGCGTCACATTACTCTGTGTCACA
>NW_025964009.1:25000-39838 GCF_023055435.1 Haliotis rufescens | reverse complement strand
TAACATCGAAAGAATCAACAGAGGTAGCTAATGCACTGAGTCGCATATATAAACGTGGACCGCTAAAATGGCCTAAGCTATTTCAAGTAGATCCCGGTCGCGAGTTTATGGGATCGGTAACTAAACTGTTAACAAAGAACGATGTCAAAATCGTCCGTGGTGAAAGAGAGGCCCACCGCAGTCAAGCTATCGTCGAAAGATTTAACAGGACATTAGCGGAACGTTTGTTTGGCTATCAGTATGGGATCGAAATGAAATCCGAGCGATTGAGATCAACCGAATGGGTGACACGATTATCAGCCGTTGTATCAGCGCTGAATAATGAAGTGACGAGATTAATAGGGAAGAAACCATCCGATGCGATTAAAATGATATCCGTGACTTCCGAATCTTCAGCACCGAGGAGAGGCAAAGAACGAAAACTTCCGGATAGAGTAAGGGTAAGATATTTATACCAGGCCGGTGAACTCGAAGGAGGGCTACGTCGCGCAACCGATCCCATATGGTCCCTTAAGACCTATAACATTAGTCGATTGGTTACGAAAGAAGGAGAGCCTATTCTTTATTATCTTCAAGATGGACCGGGTAGGGCATTTGTACGAGAAGAGTTGTTCATAGTTCCCGATGGTACGGTATTACCACCATAACCATAAGCATAGGTATTTACACCATCATTATCAATCCATCTCTTTGTATCTAAGGGGGATAATGATGTCTTGTTCATTCTTAATCCATATATCCTATGATCGTAACTTCTTAAAGAGTTCATCTCGTGTTTGAACGTTCTACCGTTGAATAATGATTCTTTATACTGTTCGTGTTTGATATGCTTTTTTACAACGTACTTCTTAACGCCCTTAGCTTTTCTTATCTCTCCATTATCGGACTTCTTTATAGAATACATCTTAGGTCTTAATCCTACATACTCCGCTATAGGGGTCCCAGCACATTCATCCTTCATCTTACCTAACACCTTTTTATTTACTACGCTGTGCAGTGGATTATCTTTAGGATAATCGCTCGTGTCGTACATATCTATTTTTTCTGCCATATCTTTATACACATCCTCGGTTTGTATTTCCATCAACAAAGAATCTGTGTCGGTATATAACACCTCGCATCTATCGCCGTATTGCTTCTTAAGTTCGTTGTAATAAAAGTCATACATTAAGTGTTTTGACAAGTCGAGAATACTCATACCGACGTACACCGGTCTGTTGAATTTTATATTACTCTTCTGCATATGCAACGCGGCTAAGTCGTTATCAAATATCTTGCTTCTGTTAAAAGCCGGACTGGCTATAAGTTTCCTGAGTCTTTCTTCCTCATTAGATCTGACTAATTTAACATCAACACGCTTCCTTAGATTCTCCATAGTTTTACCAAATACCGAGTTATTCATGAGCTTATATAGATTCTTTTCAAAATCGCTGGTAGCTATCTTTCTTAAATCTGTGTTCAACCTTATATAGGGCTCCATCCAAGGGCTTTGATCGAACTTTAGAACTCTGTGTATTTTCTTAAGTTTCATACCTAACGATAGATACAACTGGAGATTTCTGTAGTGAACTATATATTTTGTTTTATCCATCAAATTTGGTACGAGTTTTTCTACGTTAGCTAACCTACTATTACCCATCAAGGAGCGTTGATATTCCGACATCCAATCTTTATTAACCATTAATCTTTCGGGAGCTAGCGGATAACTGTTATGATCTTTATGTAACGAACTTGGATATTCCAAGTCAACTTCTAGTATGTACCCTTTATTCACTTCGATATTATTGATATTATTCACATTGATATCATTGACCCATTCAAAACCACCCGTGGGTAAAGGTTGACTCATAGCCCATCCGTACAAATTGTTAGCGTCGAGATATAATATGTGGGTGTCGGGTTTACTAGGATCGTATCCTTCCACCAATTTATTATTAGCCTTAGAATACCTTTTAGCTGCCATCGATATACCACCTCTTAATCCTTTCTCAATAAACAAGTGCATATCGTAATCTGTTAGTAGTTTTAGTTCTACGCCGGTCTTCTTCAACAATGCATCCCACGATAGTCCGGGACTGGAATAGTACCATGCCGGGTCCAAGCCATATTGTTTGAAACACGTCTTTCTAAATATCTCGAATATATCGGCGAGTAACAGTACATCGGTTTTTAAGTACAGATCGTGATAATCGCCTAAATTCTTACAACCTAATTTATCCCAGACCGTCAGAGCGTGTTCATAATCGGCATCTGTTATTCTAGATTCTGTTAAGTTACTATAGAATGATTCGAGGGGTGGTAATTCAGTTTCTTCGAATCTAGACCAATCATCCATATATTCGTAAGGATATACACCTTTTCTCAGCAACAAATGACGAGTTATCTTATCGGTATATTTATTTGTTATCGCGAAGTCATCGGGATTGTTCGCATTAGCTAAATTGTCCAGGGAAGATAACAGAAACTGTACGGAGTCTATGAATCTAAGCCCATTACTTTGCTTTGTTCTAGATTTCCCATCCTTGTCCCTATAATGTATAGGTTTAGTCAACGAGAACGATATGTATTTTTCCATATTGTTAGGAATGCACGTTAAACCGCCGTCGGTCTTCGAGATAGCTTGCATAATGAGATGTGAATCGTATCCCCTAAGGTTATGAAACACAACGGGGATGGGTATTGTTTGAGAGTTCATTTTTAGTTTCAAGTTACACTCGTTATGAGCGGCTCCCCGATAATTACCCGTGACGTGACTATGATCTCTTACGGAATCCCCATCCAGGGGTTTGTTACAAACGTGACAACTCGTTGACTTCTTATAGGTACTCCAATCATCCCTCGTCATACGCATGGGTATCTTACACGATAATTTTTCCCTGATTATTCTCTCTTCATTTTGTAGATATTCTAGGAACTTTCCCGCTGCATCGGGACCTCTGTAAATCACGGGAGTGTTTGTTTTCCCATCATACCTTACAACTACATATCCAAACCCACAAGGAATATGTTCTTGAGTTTTGTACGTAAAACTATCTTGATTATTATGGTTGGTATTTTCTATGGGTTTGATAAGCGCTTCGAAGTCGGCGTAAATTACGTACGGTACTGGCATTTGATTACAATAATGTTCAAATTTTAATATATTTTTTCCCTCTTTAGGCATATCGATCCTGATAGCATTCTGTCCAACACCTCTACAGTCTTCTTTATGCGCTTCTAATAGATCTTGTCTGCTGTACCCATGCAGGCATCTTTCACAGAAATATTTCTTTCTAGCATGTTTTGTTTGATCGTATAGTAGCCTGTTTAAACTCTTTATCCACGTATAATGATATTTACCATCTTTTTCGATCAGAAATGAATTGATTCTGGGGATATTTTCCGGAGCGGAGCTTATCCTGTGTACAACAATTCCTTTAGAATGTCCAAAAACATTTATAGCTAAATTATTTTGCTTTTCCACCTTATCAATTTGTGATATTGGTGTAGGTTCGTCTATACCATCGAAGTTGAGTCCATCGTTTTGAGGATAGCTAGAAGGTCTATCCGGATGCTTGTCTACGGGGAACAATGCAGATCTTATCATCATTCTTAAACAGTCATCGGATTTATTTTTTACGTTAATTATGGCTTTTTTCTTCTTATAATACGGAGGTAAATCTATATAAGATCCACCTTTGAAGGGCATATAATTCGCTATATCTAAATATAAACTATCGATTTTATCAACACCCCAACCCGAACCTCTATTAGTCCAGCGTTCTAAAGTTTCCTGTATTCTCTGAATTGATGTATCTAATGATGAGTTTATAGCATCGGATTCGGTTATAACTTCTTGATTGCTACGGAAATATGGTTCGGTATATTCGGTGCTATCGTCTGTGTTACTTTTACTCAATGTCATTTTAATCGTCAGCTGGTATTTTATACTATGTAAATCATCTAATTCCTCGTTAATTTTACTCGATATGATGGGCTTAATATCGTTAACATCCATGTTGGAATTAATATCCATCTTCCAACCTCTTAGATATTTACCAACGCCGGCGGATGTGGGTACAAATATTAATTCTTGTTGTTGATTATCATCATCATTATCATTATCAACATTATCAACATTATCAACATTATCAATAGGTTGATTATTATCTAGTAAAGCGATCAATTCAGCTCTTCTCATTCGACAATAACCTCTCAGCCCACTGTTTCTCGCTCGAACTTTGAGTTCTCTAACAGTCTTGGGTCTGTTGTATTCCAAACCGAGTAAATCCATCAATTCAGCTTTTCTCATTCGAGAATATCCACGCAGTCCACTTTGCTTTGCCATAGCTTTTAATTCTCTGACAAAAACCATTGTGGTTGAATGGTATATACAAAATGATTCATTTGTCTAAATGGTTGTTTTTCATATATAAATACGTATTCTCCCCAACCTATTCCTCTCATTGATGTAATCTCTCTTCCTAGCATAAATAATCTGCTTCCTGAACTTATCAGCACCGTGACTCTTACATAAACTGTAACTACATTTGACTCCAATCCCACATACAGAACAAACGTAATTTTTAAAACCCTTTCTGATGTTATAAGCGTGAGTGCCACAGTAAATACCCACCGATGGCTTCTGACATTGAATCGATCTCCCCATGAGTGTATATTTGCATAGATTCATGGTGGTTATACACATATCATATCATTTGTCTAAAAGGTAAAACACATCTACACTATTGATTAGGCAGTCAGCCAACGCTATTTATAGATCGCTCATAGCCACAGCTGTCACTCTGACTTATGCATGGTATAGCTGAAAATCAATACACCAGTCAAACCAATAATCATAAATGTCATCTCTCGGTTTTTTTGAGCCTCTGACGGTGTATAAAACTGACTCATTGTTGGTCTCAGTATTGGGTCTAGTTTTTTCCCATAAACGAGGAAGTATTCGTGCATGGCAGATTCGACATCCTTAAACGTTTGAATTGAATGTCCTTCCTTAATCAGTTGTTCATGAATAAAGTCTAATCTCTTCATTCTCTGCTGTGTATATTGTAACTGGGCTGCTTGGTATTGTTCTAAAGCTTCGTTATGTCGTTTACGCTCCTCTTCAACTTCTTTAGCGTTTGATTCCCTCATACTGGAAAATAAAAAATTACTCCCCGAAAAAGCTAGAGCATTAACAACAGCTCCACCGACCATCATCGCAATTGATGCCATATGTATAATAATATAAAATATTCAAATGTTTAATTACTTCATTATGTCTTCCGGGATAAGTTCTTGTTTGATGAGCATATCCTTCGTTGCCATAGCTAATCCAATATCAAGAATGGCCATTCCGATGTCATATCCATTAAAATCTAGCTTGGGAGGTGTGGCTTTAGTAATCATTTTAGCCATACGGGCATAGCCAATGGCCAAGCCGGTGACCACCGCTGAATGATACGTCGCGTTTACCAACATTTTACCATCTGTAGCTGGAGTAGTCATGCTTCTTATAGCATTATATGGGGACTAACCTCTAATTGAACTTGTTGTTGCGGCGGGGGTGACGTTTTCTCTTCTCCGGTCTTATAAAAGAACCATACAACCGCTATACCAGCAACTCCTACTAGTGCCCATGTTTTAATCGGATTTGAATTATTTATTAATTTCGCTTTGCGCGCCAGCCCACCCTTTCTTCCTGCGGCTATTTTCAAAGGATTCTTTGTCACTCTGGGTTTCTTATTCACATGTGGTGCATTCACATTCACTGGTGGTGGTTCCTCATTCACTTGTTGTGTGTTCACTTGTTGTTCCGCAATCTGTTGTGGTTCCTCGTTCACAATCTGTTGTGGTGTCACCTGTGTCTCCATTTATATTATTAAGTGGGCACGTATGTTTAAATTGACAATACGTAGCCGTTATTAAAGCTGTGGTGAACGGAGCTAAGTACATTCCGAATCTATGATAAAACTCACAGCTAACTGCGCTTATAGCGTGTTCGATGAATGGGTCTTTCTCGAGAGATTCGCATAAATACAGGCGATGTTCTGCCGGGATGGGGAGAAACGTACTAGCTACGGCTGTGTATAGTTGTAATATAGAAGACCCTATCGTTTTAGTCATGGTAGCTCCCAGTCTAGACTCGTAACGAGCGTACAGTTTTTTAATCTCTTCGTCGGTCATGTTATCAATTTTTTCGATGGTATAATTTTCTCCCAAATATTGGGAACATTTTCCACCGGCTACCAAAGCGGCGAGTCTTTCTCTATGTTTATCTGTAACTACTTCAGCATGTTGATGTGTTTTTTGATCTGCATCAGATTCTTTGAGCATTTGTTCGATGAGTTCGTCGCATTCCATAATGTAATACCTAAGGAGATATTTAAGTCTAACATAACATAATATGACATATCCAATACAACCCGTAATAATGAACTGTTGTGAAAGAATGAGGATTTCGAACCACATTTTATGTAATATTAACCGCTAATGTTCAATTTGCTATAATTTTGCTACATTCTGCTATAATTTTGCTACATTTTGCTATAATTTTGCTATAATTTGCTAAGCAATTGCATAAGCAGCTGGTTGATCGGTTTTTAATACGAGTTTACAGTGCTTCGTTGCCGCTAACACTTTTCTGACTTTGTCTCGTTCCCCCTTGGTATAAATGACATCATTTT
This sequence comes from Haliotis rufescens, assembly GCF_023055435.1. NCBI lineage: Eukaryota > Metazoa > Mollusca > Gastropoda > Lepetellida > Haliotidae > Haliotis > Haliotis rufescens. The sequence goes on along the minus strand of NW_025964009.1, from coordinate 33,173 downwards.
CGCGTAAACATTCCTCGAAATGAATCTCGATCTTTGCAATGAAAAAGCGCTACCCATTTGGTCTGCTCTCTGAGATCTTTCAGGACAGAGTTGTATTTTTGAGTAAGTACCCAAACGCTATGTTGAGTATGCCGACCGGAGAATGCTAAATACGAAAGCATATCTTTCTTTTTTGTGAGTTCTTTACTCGCGCTGCAGTCGTCTATTACGAAAAGGGTCGATTCTCCTTTGTATTTTTCGTGACATACTCGGAGGCAGTCTTGTAAACGATCGCCCGGATCGACTCTGTGTACCCCGTCGTCATTCATTACCCAATCTCTCGATAGGTATGTTTTATTAACGCTTATAGTCGGGCACAGAATAATAATATGATCGAAAACGTCCCGATAATGACTTTCTAAAATATCTAGAATAAAGGCTGTTTTTCCGCAGCCCGTTTGCCCGCATATGATAGCGCAGTGCGGATCTTGAGGTAAAAGATTATCAATAGATTGCTTGCACGAATCTCCCATTCTGTATATTAAGTTGCGCATCCATAATCACGTACAAATATATGTTTAATTTACCAGCTGCTTCCTGGAGCTTCGTTATCTGTATGGTGGCACCCTCGCTAGCATTTTCTATTCTCCTCCCACTGCCGTGTAATTGGTCATCGTCCGTTGTTCGCATGTCGAGCCATAGCGCGTACTTCGTGGTGAGGTATTCACCCATCGATACACTCCCGAGAGACAGATCTTTCACGACCGCGTTAACTTCCGGAGAACGTTTTATAGAAGGAAGTTTTTTAATCTCATCCCACTGGTGATACGCTAGCATTCCTTGGCTATATAGTTGATTAGGAACGCCCTCGATAGTCAATTCTACTTTTGTAATCTTGGGATTGTAGAACTTCTCGGTATTTCTTTTAAACGCATCGGAGGGGTCCTCGAACAACATTAAAATGCCCTTCAGCGACCTCGTGGGAACGTTTAGATTGATATTCCACATCGTATCTTTTTTGTCCCTCGTGATCTTTCGGTGTCCCAGCACGCGATCGTACAAAATGGCTAAACTTCCCGTATACTGGTTACGAATTTGTCTGGCTAATTCGGGATCCGTTATCATATCGTACTCCAGAGAGATATTATCAATGGAATAGCTAGCATCATCATTAGCAGATCTGATTACTCTACCGTAGTCATTAAAAGTGAGTTCGTATTCTAACCTATCGCCTAGGGATGCTTGATAAAAGGGCATGTGGGAATCTAGTAATTCAAAGTCTAGGGGAACATAGAATCTGTTACCTAATACGTCGGCAACGGCCTTATCTTTTTCGTTGGTATCAACACCATTTTCAGCGCCCACGCGCAGTCTCAATGTGTTCTTATTACAAATACCTTGGTACTGTAAGTTTTCACGCTCTTTATCCGTTCTCCAGAGATCCATGTAGCAATAGTATACATCACTATCGTCGATACTCAAAACCTCATTACCGCTAATTTTAATGGCGATTTTCTTAACGATAGCACGACCTATGTTCTGAACGGGCTCCCTGTTAACGTCTGTAGAAGTCAAACTAATCGTAAACGCTAGTCGGACAGTTCCCGGAACAAACACATCGTGTGCGCCGAGATTAGGAAAGCGAACCAGAAGCGTTTGATTCTGATCTATGGTACTAGGGTTATTAGTTATAGTTACAGACTGACGAATTGCCTTGACCCCTAATGGATCTCGAAGTCTACGTTGTGGGTTTAACTTGCGTCCGTATTGCGAAGACATTGTTTATATTGAAATTATGTACCCTATGTTTAATATAAAAATGACTGATCTTGATATTAATAACTATGATCTAAGTACCTATGATGATCTGAATCCAATCGAAGAGGGTACTGATGAAACCAGGTTTGGTGGCACGAATCTTAACGATGAACTTTTACAATCGTCCGTCAATGATTATTACGATGCATTAAAAGATGATACCCCAATAGGTCGTGACTATTCAAAGTTTGAGATAGATAGTAAAGGAATATTGCGACTGCGTGACTCTCCGGATATTGATCTTATGCATTCTCGTACTCGTAAGCCCCTAGCCTTGTCTACGATAGCTGCTAAACACGGCATCAGCACTGTTCGTGATAAATTAGGTTTTGTGGACTACCGACGACTTTCCGCGAAGACTACTAAGGTTCTTCGAACCGTGCGTGATGAACTCGTTAATACAGATGATTTGGAAGCAGCCTCTAACGTGGCCTCGAACGGACTCGGAGAAATCTTAGATACCTATTACGATAATTCCACGGTCAGTGTATCACCATATTCGGAGTTTAGTATTAGGGAATTACGAGGTCTTGACAAGGCAATGCGAACAATGCGGGGAGAACTCATCAATAATACAGCCAAGATATCCGAAATCGACAAGCATATAGCTAAAGAGAAAACAAAACTCGAAGAGGCGGGCGATGAGTTCAGTAGACGCCGCGTAGCGGAAAGATTACGTAACTTAGAAGACGAAAGATCGGCCCGCCTCGAAGCAGCTTCCAGTAATAGAAAGGCACTTCGTTCGCAAATCAGTCGTATTCGAGAAACTATCGATCAAGTCCTCAACGATGATACTACACTAGCCGATAAAATTAAAACATTGTTCAGAGAACAGGGAATAACCATTGCCAGTATTTTAACCGCGTTGGGTTTTATTATATCGACTTTGACTCTCTCGTTAACAGGTGGTAGTACAGGTGGAGGTACACCGCCTAGCGATAAAAACGGTATAAAAGAGTGGATAAAAAAGCATTTAAAAGCATTAGGTTCAGCACTGGGAAAGCTTGCTGAGAAAGCCGCGGCTGCACTTCCCGGTATAATAGGGAGTGTTGTTTCCTGGCTATTGAATTTATTAGCTAAGACCACCACTTGGCTTAGTCAAAACTTGTGGGGGCTGATCGTAGCAATTGCAGGGCTGTTGTACGTATTCGCTAAGAACTATTTAACCACCAAATCATGAGTAAACCAACCGAGACTCCACCCACTACGAGCGCTGTTTTTTCATCGATATGTTGTTGATTTTTAGCCTCAATATGCGGTGGTACTTGTGCATTAGTAGATGGTTGAGCGATAGTTGGTGTTTGTGGCTTGACTATTCCCTTTTCGTCCGTGATCGTTTGCGTTATTAATTCAACGTTAATATCTGAATTTATACCTGGTTTTTGTTGATCGGTAGCGATAACAATTTTATTATTATAGCCTATCACTTGACCGATCTTAAGTTCCATATTACTCGGAGACATGTATAGTCCCGGCGCATAAACGAAGTCCACTTTTGATTGAGCGTACTGTAATGCATCTTGAAAACGCTTTATAGACGATGGTATGTCAACTGGTGAATTAATGGCGTCCTCCACGTTTGCGACAAACTGTTTTTGTGCATCGAGCGCCGTCCCAGTACCGATAATGGATGTTCGTGTTTGCGATTGTGCACCGAGAATTGCCCATACATAAGTTCTTATCGATTCATTAAATCTTACAAATCCTGGGTTAGTAAAATTATTTTCCGTTTTATCATTAAGAAATTCATTCCAAGCGTCTCCAGGTGGTTGCTCAACCTTTTGGACGGTGAAAGCAACACCACCCTTAAAGTTCATACGATCATCTCTCCACTCGTTACTCGAGAGAGCAAAGCTCGGAAGGAGCCGACCCCTTTTCAGTAAATCATCGCTGACTTCTTTAACAGAGTGTGCACCAGCGTACGGAATACCTAGACCATGGTTTGCTCCTTTAATGCGCCAATCTTTACTCGTAGAAACATTAAATTCATTACAAATACGCTCATACGCCCCCCTATTATACGGATTATTTGATGCATTCCACGCTCGATCCTGCGGTAAAGGAGCACTAATTTCTTTAAGTATACGTCTAATCTGATAATACACATGAAATAATAAAACAGACTTATTTAGCATAAATCCTGGGGCATTAACAGATACGCCACATCCCGTTGTGGTACACCATATGGCAAAGTTTAACTGATTCTGCCAAAATTGCATCGGATTGTGAAACCAATCGTGCACCATTTTATCGCTAGTTGCTGTGACCCTGTACTTTTCAAAGATATCTGGGAATTTAACGAAAAATTCAGCACCAGGGGCAGTTACTATAATCGATTGATTAGTAATGTATCTCGATTTCATATTTAAGTTATGATATAGTATCATTGTATATTTAATATGTATGTTACACTACCTGGAATAACAAATGGTCAGTCTATTGAACTGCTTCATACTATCGATAACTCGGATGGACAGCTTGAAGTCGCTATCTGTGACGTAACGTATTACCTGCTGTGGACCAATATAAGTGCTGCAAAAAGGAATAATAAGATGATTATACCAGGTGAAAACAGGGGTAGTGAAAAACTCATTATTATACCTGATGGGTATTACAGCGTATGCTCACTCAACGATGAAAATTTTAAGTCTAATGGAATGAGTATCACACAAAATGAGTCGAATGGGACAGTGAAAATATACACTGGAAAAACAGGTATAATTATTGACGAGAACTTAGCAATTACACTTGGATTTGGACAGTCAGTAACATTACCACCCAACAAAACAGTGAATATACATGCATTACCCGATTTAGTTCCCTATAAAGAGTTGTGCATCCATCTTGATCAGATCAGTACAACGGATAATATTCAACAAGAAAGTCCTTCAACTCTACTCAGATGTGTTCCAGTTAAAGATGAAAAATATAATAGTGGTAGAACGGAATCTTTCTCAACATTACAATATAAAAAATTAAAGCGTGGTATTATTTCAGACCTCAAAATTTCTGTATTAGATGTAAAACATCAACCTGTACATATAGGATACTTAAGTGTAACGCTCCATATTATAAATAATGGTTGATTCCATATTTAAGTTATGATATAGTATCATTGTATATTTGATATGTATGTTACACTCCTGGGAATAACAAATGGTCAGTCTATTCAACTGCTTCGTACTATCGATAACTCGGATGGACAACTCGAAGTCGCACTATGCGATGTAACGTATTACCCGAGGTGGACCAATATAAATGCTATAAAAAATAATAATAGGATAAATATATTATCCGTACTTGGTACTAACAAATCCATTACTATACCTGATGGGTATTACAGCATAAGCTCACTCAATGATGAAATTTTAAAGCCTAATGGAGTTAGTCTCTCACAAAATGAGGCGACTGGGACAGTGAAATACAACCATGGTCCAAATATAATTGTATTTGGCCAACCAGGTAGAGAGGAATTTAGGCGCTTAGATGACGCACATCCTTATATTAAATTACCCGATTTAGTTCCCTATAAAGAGTTGTTCATTCATCTTGATCAAATAAGCACAACGGATAATATTCAACTAGAAAGTCCTTCATCTCTTCTCAGAAGTGTTCCAGTGAAAAATGAAAAATATAATAGCGGTAGAACGGAATCATTCTCGTCATTACAATATAAAAAATTGAAGCGGGGTATTATTTCAGACCTTAAAATTTCTGTATTAGATGTAAAACACCAACCAGTACATATAGGATACTTAAGTGTAACACTCCATATTAAAAATAATGGTTGATGCATCAGGCCCTGGAACAGTAAGACAATGTAATACAATTGCGCTTTCCGATCTCGGAGACACAGAAGGATTCGGTAAACCCGGTACCAATGGTAAGTTATACGCTTTACACTTACACGATAATGTATACAATCGGAAAGAAGTCACATTCACGGGTAATCTAGGAGATTTAAGCGATGTTGATGTTAGTAGACTCCTTAAAAACACTTCGTACAATATTACTCGCAACGACGATAATAAATGGACTATGATCGAAGCAAACATCGAGTGGCTACTGAATATCGTCATTACCCCACCTTATGTGATGATGGGTAAGGGACATAATTTAACTAAGATAATAAATAGTGGCATCGTACTCGCGGCTTATATCCCATCAAAACGAAAAAGTGTGTTGGTCACTCCCCTGCCAGATGACCCAGGTCATATGTTATATAGTCGTCCGTCCTTAAAAAACATTAGTTTAAATTTGGTTACTGAATTCGAAGAAATTAAAGTTAACCTAAGTGCAATACCTAATCTTTCTACGCTTATTATTGAAGTCTTGTTCGGAGATGCACCGGTAGATGCCTTCGAAATATTACCAGGTCTATCGATTAAATGGTTCAAGAATCACGAGCGTCAACGTTGCAGTATTATTCATATCGGAGCATCGCCCGTTGCAACCCTCGAGGGGGTCCAAATTATTAAAAGTGGTAGTATTTCTCTTTCTAAGATATTATTGCCGTATAATATACATTTAATAAGGTTGATGTATAGTCTCAAAACATTTAAGCAAGACCAATTAAAGACTATTATATGATCGTTATATACACTATGAGTTTATATCCGGCGCTCAATGAAGCATTTGAAAAGATGGAAACTGTTGATGGATTTCGATTACATCAAATAAGCGACATAAAACATCGAATAGGGAAGGATAGGGAGTTGAGACTTGGATTGTATAAAAAGTATCGCAGAGCCGTGAATGCTCTGGACGGAGTTGACACCGCTCTTGTCGTATCTGGCATGGGACTCGGTGTAGCGGGTATCGGTTTACTATCAACTATAATCGCCGCGCCTATCGTGCTAGGCATGGAAATAGCCGCTGGAGTCTCGGGACTGGCAGGAATAGCGATAAAATTCATTTCTCGTGGGTTACAAAAGAAAGCATTAAAACATGATAATATTCGGATACTCGCCGAAGCAAAGTTGAACAGCATCGAGGATCATATTTCGACAGCAATGGCCGATTGTAAGATATCCGAGGATGAGTTTCGTTTAGTGCTGTTGGAACTCAACAAATACAATAAAATGAAGCAGGAGATTCGATCAAAATCTCGTAAGACCAGTGGTATTAGCGAAGACGAGAAAAAAAAGTTCATAGAAGAGGGGAGGCAACAAGCGCGTCAATTATTCCGTGCCAAAACCAAAGAACTGGTTGGAGATTAAAAATAGATTGCTTACTATCGTTTGATCACATTTAGACAATTGCTTACATAAATATATAATAATGGAGAAAGCTATTAAATGGAAAGAATTACCACAAGGTTTTTATTATATCAGTGATGTCAAACCAACCAAATACGGTTATCAATTGTTTCTTATCAATTTACAAAAAGAGTGTAGTTATATAGTCTGGTCTCCTAGTAAAATTAACGAAGAACTTAATAAAAATGTTGAACATCGCTTTATCGATAAAAATAATCAAGAATATTTTTATTACCATTTAGGCTCATCTAAAGCAATGATTGGCCCCAGGTATTGGTGAGCTAGAGCCAATTTAACTTAATCTCATGACTATCGTTAAATCGCATCATCATTTTGACATAAAAAATCCCCCCTGTAGTAGCAGTATAGGTATATGAATCTGGCTCCAGTGGAAGTGGTCCAGAACCATCATTACCTATACTACTATTTAGTTGATTATATTTATTTTTAGTGCTGCGGAAAATTGCCAATAATACGGATACGTTTTTTAATTTTCAGAGCAGAAAATGGATGAAATGCATATCTTCAATTCAAGGATTACAGAAGACTTCTCTGATCTAAAATCCGTAGATGTTTTCTTTCACTCCCCCTTACGTTGCGCACAAATCCCTTCACTGCAGAGGGCACGGGTGGCCCAGTCGTATAGTTGTCTAGGGTGCCGCGATTCGCTGTGCAGAGTTGCGTCCCTTGGGCACGCTTGAAACCTATGATTGTGGGTTCGAATCCCGGTTCGCCCCGATTATGTTTCTAGGTTTGTCAGCACCTTTCCTGTGCTCGTGGGTTTCACCGAAGTGGTAAACGTCTGAGACCTGCATCACTTCGGGATTTCCTCCCACATTAAGCTGACACGCCGCGATATAACTGGAATACTGTTAAAAGCGGCGTTAAACCCAACTCACTCACTCACTCACTGCAGACCACTTCACATTGATCAGTCTTCGATTGATAGTTTATATATGCAAGCAGTGACGCCTGAAGACAGGTTTCATGTGGTCTTGTACTGATCTCAGAACAGGTGTATGGCTGTTTGACATTAGGCTCATAACTTAAAATAATGTTCCTGTCATACACATATCTAAATAGAAATCTCAGGTCGGCACAGGGTTGATTTTGTCATT
>NW_025964009.1:0-20000 GCF_023055435.1 Haliotis rufescens | reverse complement strand
AAGATGTCTCTTTATATTTGTAGCCTCAGTTTAAGACTCTCCCCGAGTTCACCAGCCCGTGTTGGTGGGTGCAAGATGTGTCTTTATATTTGTAGCCTCAGTTTAAGACTCTCCCCGAGTTCACCAGCCCGTGTTGGTGGGTGCAACATGTCTCTTTATATTTGTAGCCTCAGTTTAAGACTCTCACCGAGTTCACCAGCCCGTGTTGGTGGGTGCAAGATGTCTCTTTATATTTGTAGCCTCAGTTTAAGACTCTCCCCGAGTTCACCAGCCCGTGTTGGTGGGTGCAAGATGTGTCTTTATATTTGTAGCCCCAGTTTAAGACCCTCCCCGAGTTCACCAGCCCGTGTTGGTGGGTGCAAGATGTCTCTTTATATTTGTAGCCTCAGTTTAAGACTCTCCCCGAGTTCACCAGCCCGTGTTGGTGGGTGCAAGATGTGTCTTTATATTTGTAGCCTCAGTTTAAGACTCTCCCCGAGTTCACCAGCCCGTGTTGGTGGGTGCAACATGTCTCTTTATATTTGTAGCCTCAGTTTAAGACTCTCACCGAGTTCACCAGCCCGTGTTGGTGGGTGCAAGATGTCTCTTTATATTTGTAGCCGCAGTTTAAGACTCTCCCCGAGTTCACCAGCCCGTGTTGGTGGGTGCAAGATGTGTCTTTATATTTGTAGCCTCAGTTTAAGACCCTCCCCGAGTTTACCAGCCCGTGTTGGTGGGTGCAACATGTCTCTTTATATTTGTAGCCTCAGTTTAAGACTCTCACCGAGTTCACCAGCCCGTGTTGGTGGGTGCAAGATGTGTCTTTATATTTGTAGCCTCAGTTTAAGACTCTCCCCGAGTTCACTAGCCCGTGTTGGTGGGTGCAACATGTCTCTTTATATTTGTAGCCTCAGTTTAAGACTCTCCCCGAGTTCACCAGCCCGTGTTGGTGGGTGCAAGATGTCCCTGAAGACAAGTGTCCTCAGAGCATGAAACGAAGCAGGGAGCCACTGGAGTGGATCGCCAGCAACAGGAGGAAGACGGGGGAATCACGGGTGCTGCGTTGTCTGCCCTACTTCTTCATCATCGGCCAGTGCAAGTGTGGAACGTCGGATCTGTTCGGTAGAATCAAAAGTCACCCTGATGTAGCTCCACATGCCATGAAGGAGACACAGTGGGTTCGTCGGTCACAGCTCAGTACGTGGAAATATGACGAGGGATAACATTTCTTATTTGGACATGTTTAGTTTGAATTTGAGCTCTGTCGAATCTTGGATGCCTCGTTTTTAATACAAGAACTTAGTCGTTATCTTTATTATTGCATATGGTATTTTCTAACACGTTTACAAAGAGTGCAAGCTCTGCAATAGGCATGACATCCACATTATTTTACATTGTGAACGCTTATATCAGAAAAAAGCGTTTTTCTCTTTTCGCATTGACTTACTTGACGTTCAAAAATATTGATTTCGAAATGCAAGACGAAACATATATGTTATCATTCTTTTGTTATCATATTTTGAGCTGAAACAAACTTTACTCACAATCTGGATTAACACACCTGGGAAACAATCATACTACAGTTCACCTGGTATATGTACAGACTAAAGCATCTTTTGATATACATCTTTTAGTGGATATCTGTCTTTGCTTAGGTATTTGAATTTGATTTGCTGTGTAGATTTGAAGTAATGTTATGCCTCTTTTATTGTGTTCATCGAGTGTAATTGAATACAGTTTTATTGTAATCTTCGGAATGGCATTTGGAGGAAATAAATATTAATCTCTCTCACACATCAAGCTTAGAAATAACAAGCGTACAGTAAACTACGGTTATAACGAACTTAAAGGGGCCAGTAAATTTAGTTCGTGATAACCGTAGTTCGTTATAAGCACATATACAGCATAATTACAGCAAATTGTCGGGACCAAAAAAGTAAGTTCGTTATATCCGTCAGTTCGTTATAACCGTAGTTCGTTATAAGCATATATACAGCATAATTACAGCAAATGGACGGGGCCAAAAAATCTGTTCGTTATGTCCGTCAGTTAGTTATAACCGTGTTCGTTATAAACGTACTTTACTGTACTTCTTTTGTCACAAATAGTAAAATTTCACAGATTGTTCAAATTCCCTCTTCATACTCAAGTACAACAATTGATTGAAACATGTTTACCAGTTACCGTCAATGGCTGTCACAAACGCTATTGCTATTTTTTTCGAACATGATGCAAATTTTCTTTGTAGATCTTCAGTATGGCAAACCTTTTCATAGATATGTTTGCCATCTTTTACTTTCAGGCGAATCATGTACCTCCATAGATACGTACCTTTATTTGCTGCAAAAGAGTGCCAGTTACATACAGAAGAACCACGGAAAGGACACCGTCAGCCCATATATTATAGGTAAAACTATGATACTCTCCTGCGTGCCTTATCGGTGTAAAAAATGGAAAGGGAATTTAGAAAAAAACACTTTTGCCACTATAGTGCTGTGCACATGATTTTGATCGATTCACCTGCAGAAAAACGGGTGTTATATGAAGACAATACGTGGCCATTACTGTTTAAATACACAATAAGGGCCCACAATGATAACGGGTCAAAATGTTAAAATTTTAGGATTGTGAAGTTTTGAATTTGGTTCAGTATATATCTGTCGTATATAAACATTTCAGGCTGTCAGCATAAACCACGAAATTTATCTTTCAACTCTGTTTTTATCACCAAAATAATATTCTAATAAGGGCCCCCTATTTTTAATTTTTAATATTCTTCACAGGTGATGCTACCCCCGCCTATTTCTCATTCAACGAGTTCTGGGACATGTTGCCTGGGAACGAGGGATGCAAAGAGCCGTGCGTGACAAATCCCGACCTCATCCACCATCTGAACCCACGAGCGAGACTTATACTGTCTCTCAGGAACCCTACAAACAGGTGACCGCCTCCGTGGTCTAGTGGTAGAGCGTCCGCCCGGAGAGCGGAAGGTCCGGGGTTCGATCCCCGGCCGCGCCATACCAAAAGACGTTAAAAGATGGTACTTGTTGTTACCCTGTCTGGGGTTCGGCATTAAGGGGCTAAAACAAGGACTGGTCGGCTCGGAGTCAGGCTTGGACGCGACGTTAAACCCAATTTCACCTCACCTCACCTCACCTCACCTCACCTCACCTCACCTCACCTCACCTTCAAGCAGGTGTCAGCCTGACTGTCAAAGGCATTTTCCGCAATAGTACTGGAACAGTATAGTGAAAACTTATTCCCAATGCCAGTGTATACTGCATTATTCGACATGTTAACAAGCCCAACACGTAGGTTAAGCAGCAGTTTGATGGGGACAGTTTTAGAGAAGGTACCCCTGTCTCTTAAAGTGTTTCGTAATGTATAAATAAATATATAAATGTTCTTAAGAATACCGCATATCTTTCCAAACAAGGTGTTTTGTATTAAATAATCTAATAGGTCATAGTTACCTGTGAAGATCAGGGTAAATAGGTCTTGCCGTAACATGAGATTCGGTGAATTGGTTGATGCATGTCATCGTATCTCTTTTGCGTGGATCGATGCTCATGATGTCAATCACTGGATTGCCCAGACTCGATTATTTACAGACCGCCGTCATGTAGCTGGAATATTGCTGAGTGCGGCGTTACAAAACAAACAATACAAAACAAACACACGTTAATATATAGACAATGTAATTAGCACACAGAATATGAACATTATATACAAGTTTGAGACATTTGTCATTTGTCCCCCAGTTTGTGCTGAATAATTTATATCAAATAACCGAAATGTTCATACATGTATCCATAATCCACCAAGCCATGTTAAAATGTATATACCGTATTCGACGTAATAAGCGCCCAGGGCGCTCTCAAAATTAGAAATAGGGGGCTCTTATCAGAACATTATTTTGTTGGGAAAAACAGAGTTGAAAGATATATTTCGTGGTTTATACTGACAGACTGAAATGTTTATATGCAACAGATATATTGTTCCAGAATTTTATTGCCGATAATTAAGAATGCATATAAGACACGAGTGCGTATTATACGCGAATAAATAAGTTTGTGTACATTGATCAATCGGAAGGGGTGCTAATTGGGATTGTTCACTAGCCAATATATTAGCAAATATCGCCGTGGGCGCTTATTAGAGCGGGGCGCTTATTACGTCGAATATGGTATGTCTGTCCAGTGGATTTTTTAAACAAACCGGTGTCTGAAGCTTAAAGTGGAGAGGGTAAACGATACAGTAAACTACGGTTATAACGAACTCAAAGGGACCATTAATTCTAGTTCGTTATAACCGTAGTTCGTTATAAGCGTGTTCGTAATAAACGTAGTTTACTGAATTTTGATTTTTCGTTATGTGGCCCTGATGGAACCATTGATTGGTTTACGTTCTTGTGTTTAACATGATAAAGTATAATCACACAATTTTTTATTATAATGTATGTAATATCTAATTGAAGATGATGTTGATGTATTTATATAAATGTTCAATATTTTGTAGGCTGTACTCTTACTATTTCCACAAGGCCGGCTTTTCAAAGAGGAAAGTGTCAAAACAAGCCTTCCACGGCCTCGTTGTAAGAGAGATCAACGTGTTTAAAGACTGTCTAACGTCACAGTCCCTCCGCGGCTGCTGCTACAACTACACCAACTTCTTCTCTGGGACACACGAGGTAGGTGTGTCTGACACCATCTTTGTCTCAGGCGACCCGTGAAGATCCGGGGTAAATTAGGTCTTCATCAACCCATGCTTGCCGTAAAAGGCGACTAACGGGATCGGGTGGTCAGGCTCGCTGACTTGGTTGATACATGTCATCGATCCCAATTGCGTGGATCGATGTTCATGGTATAAATAAATGGGTTGTCCAGTCCAGACTCGATTATTTACAGACCGCCTTCATATAGCTTGAATATTGCTGAGTGCGGCGTTAAACAACAAACAAATAAACAAACAAACTTTATCTCAGGGCACGGGCGTTCATGTAGCACACATGTATCTCATACATAAGCGGGAGGCGTGTCTGATATTATCCTTTCTCATACACGCGAGGGTGTGTCTGATCTGATACCATTGTCCGAGCGCAGAGACAAATGTTGTTTGAAATATATAAAGGTCAGAATGACAAAACAGTGGACATTCGTGTCTGATATCAAAGGTAACTGTGAGCTCTATAGGGTTAAACAGGGCTAATAATGTGTCAGATATCATCACATTACCTGCGGCAAAGGTAACTGTGAGATTGATATGGTAAGACAGGGCTAATAATGTGTCCGATGTCACAAATTACCTGCGACAAAGGTAACTGTGAGATTGATATGGTAAGAGAGGGCTAATAATGTGTCCGATATCACAAATTACCTGCAACAAAGGTAACTGTGAGATTGATATGGTAACACAGGGCTAATAATGTGTCCGATGTCACAAATTACCTGCGACAAAGGTAACTGTGAGATTGATATGGTAAGACAGGGCTAATAATGTGTCCGATATCACAAATTACCTGCGGCAAAGGTAACTGTGAGATTGATATGGTAAGACAGGGCTAATAATGTGTCCGATGTCACAAATTACCTGCGACAAAGGTAACTGTGAGATTGATATGGTAAGACAGTGCTAATAATGTGTCCGATATCACAAATTACCTGCGACAAAGGTAACCGTGAGATTGATATGGTAACACAGGGCTAATAATGTGTCCGATGTCACAAATTACCTGCGACAAAGGTAACTGTGAGATTGATATGGTAAGACAGGGCTAATAATGTGTCCGATATCACAAATTACCTGCGACAAAGGTAACCGTGAGATTGATATGGTAACACAGGGCTAATAATGTGTCCGATGTCACAAATTACCTGCGACAAAGTTAACTGTGAGATTGATATGGTAAGACAGGGCTAATAATGTGTCCGATATCACAAATTACCTGCAACAAAGGTAACTGTGAGATTAATATGGTAACACAGGGCTAATAATGTGTCAGATATCATTTCTCGTTCGCTGAGACATAAGTGATAGGGCATAAGGGGTCGGTGTGGGAAGGGCCGTATGTTGCCCATCGTGTGAAGCTGATCATTGCTCTTGTACTGAATGTGATTATAATTACAGTTAACTACGGTTATAACGAACACGCTTATAACAAACTGACGGATATAACGAACTTACTTTTTTGGTCCCGATAATTAGCTGTATTATGCTGTATATATGCTTATAACAAACTACGGTTATAACGAAATTAAATTAGTAGTCCCTTTGAGTTCGTTATAACCGTACTTTACTGTACGTCGGTTTGCTGAATTAAGATATCACCAGACAAAAGTGTTTGTGATTAAAAAGAGGACGGCGTGGGAAGGGTCCGCTTTGTTGATCTGATATCATCGTTCATGTGAGTGAGTGAGTGAGTGTGTTTGGTTTTACGCCACTTTTAGCAATATTCCAGCAATATCATGGCGGGGGGCACCAGAAATGCAGGCCGAAACTTTGCGTATTAAGTGACAAGAGGCAGGTTGGTCAGCATGCAACAGTAGAACGGTCTACGACCGATAATAATTATGGTGGGCTGTCATGTCACTGTAGAAAGCAAAGAAGGAAATAAATTGTGGTCTGAGGCCATATGACACACCCTTCTTGTGTAATATAAAAATGTTGACACGTTTCTTGTATCCAGTTCGATGTCCTTTATACAGACTGGCAGTCCTCCTTCATATAGCTTGGTACCTATACAAGATGCATATGCATGTGATGACACGGAGTCTGACAAGTTTGGCAGCCAGAAGTGTTTGCAGACCCAAGTCGTGGGTTCAGTTCGTCTCTCTGTGTCTGAAACCAATCTTTGGTAATGCTTCAATATAGCTAAAGGGTACATAAAACCACTAACTCACTCACCAGACAAAAGTGTTTGTGATTCAAAGAGGACGGCGTGGGAAGGGTCCGCTTTGTTGATCTGATATCATCGTTCATGTGAGTGAGTGAGTGAGTGTGTTTGGTTTTACGCCACTTTTAGCAATATTCCAGCAATATCATGGCGGGGGGCACCAGAAATGCAGGCCGAAACTTTGCGTATTAAGTGACAAGAGGCAGGTTGGTCAGCATGCAACAGTAGAACGGTCTACGACCGATAATAATTATGGTGGGCTGTCATGTCACTGTAGAAAGCAAAGAAGGAAATAAATTGTGGTCTGAGGCCATATGACACACCCTTCTTGTGTAATATAAAAATGTTGACACGTTTCTTGTATCCAGTTCGATGTCCTTTATACAGACTGGCAGTCCTCCTTCATATAGCTTGGTACCTATACAAGATGCATATGCATGTGATGACACGGAGTCTGACAAGTTTGGCAGCCAGAAGTGTTTGCAGACCCAAGTCGTGGGTTCAGTTCGTCTCTCTGTGTCTGAAACCAATCTTTGGTAATGCTTCAATATAGCTAAAGGGTACATAAAACCACTAACTCACTCACTCACTCACTCACTCACTCACTCACTCACCCTACCACCCGACAACCCACCCACCCACCCACCCACTCACTCACTCACTCACTCACTCACCCACCCACCCACCCACTCACTCACTCACTCACTCACTCACTCGCTCACGCGCTCGCTCGCTCGCCCGCTCGCCCGCCCGCCCGCCCGCTCGCTCGCTCACTCGCTCGCTCGCTCACTCACTCACTCACTCTGATAAATCTATTTAATGCTCTGTCTCCAGATTGATCTGCAGCGAGGTATTTACCATGTATTTTTGTGGGACTGGTTGAACGTGTTTCCCAGAGAGCAGCTCTACGTCCTAAAGTTTGAGGAATATTCTAGGAATGTTTCACACTATCTTGCAGAACTTTTCAAATTTCTTGATTTACGTGAGTATACTAACCCTATAGAATAAGTATTGTCTTCTCCATATTAACTTCATTTTCCCTGTCAGTATTCACAATGTTATTACTATTAATATAATAATATTATTATTCCCAAAAAAGTAGTACATAAAATGGTAGTTTTGAGCGTTGCACCATGTGCCCTGCTCCTGCTACCCCCGGCCTGTTCTGTAGTGTGCATACAGAACAGACTTGCTTTGGTAGGAAGGAAGTGGAATTTTTTATGAACCTCAGAATATGTTTTCGGCCACTGCTTCAAGACACACTATTCTCTATCGGATAAAGTCAAACAAATTTGGTTTCAGACTATTCGGACAACTATTTTTGTGAAGGAACAATTACTTTTAAATGGAAGGAATAATCTTGAAATCTTAAAAAAAAATGTCAGAAGTCCTGTCCATACGATTCCGACTGCCTGACCCGTGAAGATTCCGGGGTAGAATAGGTCTTCAGCAACCCATGCTTGCCGTAAAAGGTGACTATGCTTGTCGTAAAAGGCTACTAACGGGTTCTGGTGGTCAGGCTCGCTGACTTGGTTAATGCATGTCATCGATCCCAATCGGGTTGATCGATGCTCATGATGTCAATCATTTGATTGTCTGGTCCAGACTCGATTATTTGCATATAGCAGGAATATTGCCGAGTGCGGCGTTATACAACAAACCAACCAACCAACCGACCGACTGCCATGATTACGTGTTTAGGAATCACTTTGTTTGTTTGTTTGTTTGTTGTTTAACGCCACACTCAGCATTTTTCCAGCTATATGACGGCGGTCTGTAAATAATCGAGTCTGGACCAGACAATCCAGTGATTGATATCATGAGCATCGATCCATGCAATTGAGATCGATGACATGTATCAACCAAGTCAGCGAGCCTGACCACTCGATCCCGCTAGGAATCACTACCAAATTTTGTGAAACCAGGTGTTCAAACGAAGGAACGTTTGTTTACCTAAGATGAATTATTATTTACAGGAACATTATCGGAAACAGAATTGACAAACATCGTTGACCAGAAGGTTGCTTATCAAAGGCGTTATGGCCAAGACGTCGGGGACATGATGAACGAGACTCGTCAGCTACTTGATGAATTTTACAGACCACACAACGAGCAACTGTCCTTATTGATGGGACGCACAAACTTTAATTGGTGAGACGTTTACCCAGTACATAAACCTCATGCTGTGAAACTTCAGATGCAAATGAAAACCACGAACTGTTATTGGTCAGAGATGACGTTGTGTATCTCCTGTAAATTGACATGTGGTGTTTTAGCACCATTCCTTCATGTACCACCCCATGAAGCTTATTAAAATAAAATGAATCATCTTCAAAAATGTGTTTTTGTATTTAATGTTCATATGTTATTTAAGGTCAAATATTCAAGGTCGACCGCCTCCGTGGTCTAATGGTAGAGTGTCAGCACGGAGAGCGGAAGGTCTGGGGTTCGATCCCCGACCGCGTCATACCAAAAGACGTTAAAAGATGGTACTTGTTGTTATCCTGTCTGGCGCTCGGCATTAAGGGGCTAAACCAAGGACTGGTCGGCTTGGAGTTAGTATACTTTGTCTGAGTGGGGTATTCATGTTTAACTTCGGCATGGTATCTCAGTGGGCTAGCACTATAAATCGGCATCAGTCCGTACTAGTACAAGCAGCCACACAAACACACACACATACATGCACGTCGCTATATAAGTGCATTAATCTTGGACGCGACGTTAAACCCCATTTCACCTCACCTCAAATATTCAAGTCCTTACGCACACATATTATACCAAAGAAATCCTATTTGGCTTTTAGTGAAACTATTTGTTTGGCTTTTGGGGTTTATCTTTGGCTTAAGAGTTGGTCTCAGGGTTCATGGCGGCATGTCTATCTTGCAAGCAACCACGCTAAACACGTGGACCACGCCTCCTGTCTTCTGTGGATAAAACATTACATGAATAAATCTGCCATCACTTGTAGAGAAAGACCATGACAGACATGTATGTACCATCATCCACGAGGAAAGACAGCATCATGTACATTTGTGTATCTATATCACCTGTGTAGAAAGACCAAGAGATATGTTTATATCCACCATAATCTGTAACGAAAGACCATGACAAGCGTGGATGTGCCATTGCCTGTCATGATTTGTGTGACGTGTGTAGAGAGAAAAAAACAGTGTATCATGTAGTATCACCTGTAGGTGAGGTGTGAGGTGAAATTGGATTAAACGTCGCTTCCAAGATTATTGCACTTATATAGCGACGTGCATGTACGTGTGTGCGGCTGCTTGTACTTGTCCGAATTGATGCCGATTGTAAAGTAAAAGCACACAGAGATACCATGTTGCAGTTTAACATGAATACCCCACTCGGATACAGTATACTGACTCCGAGCCGACAAGTCCTTGTTTTAGCCCCTTAATGCCGAGTTGCAGGCACGGTAACAACAAGTACCATCTTTTAACGTCTTTCTGTATGACGCGGGCGGGAATCGAACCCCAGGTCTTCCGCTCTCCAGGCGGACGTTCCACCACTAGACCACGGAGGCGGTCATCACCTATAGGGGTGAGGTGAGGGGAGGTAAAACTTGGACTTAATGCTGCGTTCAAGATTATTGAATGTAAGTACATGTACGAGGGCGTGTGGCTGCTGGAACTTCTCAAGACTTATGCCGATGTTATAATGCTAGCTCACTGACATACCATGCGGCAGTTAACACCGAAAACCCACTCGGACATAGTATACTGACTCCTTGATTTTGTCAGGGGCCTTGTCCCCTTCAAGACGAACGACAGGCGGATGTACATGTTAAACTGCTAAACATGTTAAACGCATTTATTATATACTTAAGTGTGAAAGACTGGGCTTTCTAAAGTTGCAATGAACACAACAACATATTTCATGCTCATGATGTCAATCACTAGAATGTCTGGTCCAGACTCGATTATTTACAGACCGCCGTCATAAAGCCGGAATATTGCTGAGTGCGGCGTAAAACAACAAACAAACAAGCAGGCACTGCAGTCATACCCAAGAATCTGTGCCATGAGTATCACCCCACGTTGAAATCACTCATCCGTAAAATGGTGATAGATAAAGAGGACGCGTAGTTTCAAAGTTCTGTACGTTAGTAAGGTTGAAATATTCAGTAAAGTTTCCACTGGACTTAAATGATTGGATTACATCTCTTTATAGTGAAATAATTTTCAAATGTTTAAAACATTTGGGAAACATTTAAAACTACGTTTGAAATATGTTACTCGATGCTTCTACGTGTATGTGTAATTCCCCAATTTCTGTGAAAACACCGAACTTCAGTGATCGATTAACAGTTAATTAATGTAGAAACGTAAACGTTTCAACCGATATCGTAACAATCAACCTTTTCTCTATGTATATGCAAATTATCAGAGGTGTAAATAAACACCTTCACAGTTAACTTTTAACTTTTATTAACCATAATCACAGGACGTTTAAAGTCATGTGGAGTTGCATCCCTTTACTCGGGGCACAAATATATGTATAGGTCAGTATCCACTGGCGAGGACGCTCAGTGGGGGTAGGCAATTAAGCCGGTGCATCCGGTCATGTACAGGAACACCCAGGCAGAGGTTGGCAAGTATCGGTTGGCGGATCATTACACATGCAGTATACATTACACTTAGACGGAACATTTGTCATTTATGTAGTTAATATCACTTCTTGCCGTTTATTATTCTCTCGAAAATGTTTCCTTATTTAACTCGTCGATCGAGACTGTTCGTTTCAGAAAGAGCCATTTCATTCGTCACCATGCCACTCGCCCCTTTCCGTAACCTGGAAGAAGATTCGTCCCCTTATCGAGGAATGTTATGTGCGAAAATACGACGAACCAATCGGAAAGCGCGTATGATTTCAAGTTCTTCGACAAAGAATCCCTCAGAAATATTTTTTGATTTTACATAAAATCTTCCATCTAAAAATATACCAAAGACATAGTTAAATGTGTTCAATCATACTGTATAATTCCGCACTTCCCGATGTGCTTTAAATTGCATCTGAAATATGTTATAATATATGGGGGAAATGTGTGAACCATTGCGCAACGAGGTGACAATTGTTTTAGGTATGCCCGTTTGCGCTAAGACGGAACCCGGTCGCCAAAATTGCCACGAGAGGGGCACGAGTCACTATTCGGCTTGTCCCGGAATAACGAGTTGATCACGAATGGAGCCATTTTTGTTATTCTTCCGCTTCCAACAGCCGCTTCCTAGTTTTCAAGAATATTATTTTTAAGTTGATTTTAATGTAAGATAAAGAATGTCGTGACCCTAAATATTTTTGGATACTTTAGTTTATATTTTTATATCTTTTTTTTAAGATTTGCAACCACGAAACTATTTTTGAGTCGCAAAAACAAGAGTGGTTTACTTTTCAAAGTTTTACAATATATTTTCCGGTAGATAAGTACACAAAAGTATATAATGAATAGGTTATTCCTTGTGTCGACTGAAATATCATGTTTCTCTCATCTCGTGACCCGTAACTCGATGAGAGAAATGTGATATTTATGGAATTAATATCACTTTGTGACCCGTCACCCGCCAGAATAAGGTATGTAAGCTTCATTGATATTTTTGTCAGGATTATGATTAACAAAGTCTTCCTTTTCCTTTATTAACAATTACCTTCCACAAAAAATTAAATTGACAAAATATCTTATTTGGTTTGGTTCTAACTACTCTAATACTTTAATCAATCATATAGTTTTATTGGGAAAAAGGCATATTCATGTAAGTGGAATTAAAGGAACCAAACCGAAATTAGATATACTTTTAAAATTGTTTAAAAACATATATTCAATCGAGAAATTTATTGCTATAAAAAAGGATGACAAAAGTAACTTTAATAGAAAATGGTAACCTTTATTCTCAGCATTTGATTCATAGCTCTCTGTTGATACATGATATGTTTGAGTCTGACTGTGTATTGCAACCGTGTTGGTTTGAAATAGGACAATGTTTGTTTCCAACCCTTTAATTTTCTAAAGAGTGTATTGTGCCATTCTATGCAATCCGAAATATGTCTTTGACGGAATTCTGTATTAATCTTCAACTCTGGGAACAATAAAAACGTTTATATAAAAAAAAAAAAAAGTCTTCCTTTTCTGATTGTAGTGCAGGTTGTTGTGCCAGTAATTTCAACATATTTTAGCTTGGATACGTTCAACGAGAGCCGTGAAGATCCGGGGTGTAATAAATCTTCAGCAGTCCATGCTTGTCGTAAGAGGCGACTAACGGGATCGGGTGGTCAGGCTCGCTGACTTGGATGATGCATGTCATCGTATCCCACTTGCATGGATCGATGCTCATTTTGTCAATCACAGGATTGTCTTGTCCAGACTCGATTTTTTAAAGATCGCCGTCATATAGCTGGAATATTGCTGAGGGCGGCATTAAAGACAAACAAACAAAGCAAAATCATAACATAATGTTATTATCCTTTAAAATATATACACTCCCAAAACAAATAAACGCACGAGTAGAGTTTTAGTAAATTTATTGTACCAAATAAAGTCGATATATTTGATTTAATATCATAGATACAAATATGACATTTTGGAGATCGATAGTCACATCTTGTCGTTGTACAACGGCATTGAAAACTGTTCATTGTCATGTCAAATACGGACACAAGGTTGCGCTGAACTCAATATCTCGTGTGACCGCCCCGGGCAGCAATCACAGCTCTGCATCTCCTCGGCACTGACTGGATAAGTGTACGAGTTTTGTCCTACGGAATTTTGCGCCATTCTGCTTGTAACGCGTTGGCCAGCTGTGGGAGCGTCTGCGGCGTGTTCTGACGTTGACATACACGTCGACCGAGTTCATCCCAGAGGTGTTCATCTGGGTTACGATCTGCAGATCTCAACGGCCAGGGCAAGCGTTGATGTGGGCATTATGAAGGTAAACTACCGTGACACAAGCTGGTGTAGGATGTGCTGTGGCATTGCGATGCCGAGGGTTGAACAGTTGAATGTAGCGATCCTGTGCAGGGGTGGTAACCCTTGGTCGGCCGGTTCTCGGACGGTCTGAACTGTATGTATCGGCGAATGGTGCTGTGGTGGACGTTGAAGTGGCGTGCAACAGAAGACGCGATTCGTCGGCCTTGGTCGGACATCATTCAGCCGTCTTTGAATCTCGTCCAACAGGTGCTCAATGGGTTTAAAATCGGGACTTAGGACAGGCCACTGTATGGTTCCGATGCCATTCTGCTGGAGGAAATGTCTTGTTGCTCTCGCAGTGTGGGCACGGGCCTTGTCATGCTGAAACTCGTGGTTGCGGTGACGTGCCAAATGAGATATGGCGTTTGGTCTCAAGACGATCAATGTACTGAGCTGATGTGACACCGTTGCCTCTACCTGGACCGATGTTCTGGAAGACCACAGGGCCACCCTCTGTGCACGACCAATTCCATCCCACAACATGATGCTTGGATGTTTCTCTACAACACAAGCATCCGAATAACGTTCCCCACGGTGTCGCTAGACTCTCTCTCTCTCTCTCTCTCTCTCTCTCTCTCTCTCTCTCTCTCTCTCTCTCTCTCTCTCTCTCTCTCTCTCTAATGTGTCGCTGGTGTGTCCCCATGGTCTGTCGAGCAGTTTCCGCAACAGTAGGAAAGCGATCTTGAATATGCTGTGGCACAATCGGACAATCCTGACGTCGGGTAGTGACCCTTCGTCTTCCAGTAAGTGGTTGTTCATCTGGAGTCTGTATATGGTCCTTACGTGGTCTTGAAATGCTTTGGCTGCTTGCCGGGCTGTTTGTCCAGCTTTTAATCGTCCTAGGGGTGTCGCTGATTTCTTGTAAAACTTGGCATGTGGTAGCAATTCAATAACGAGGAATGTCATCTGATCTTGGTGGATCTTTATAGGGCAAGAAATGGGGGAACGCATGTTCATTTCAATATGCACGCAACTCACGTACATCGGGTTACCATGGCCGTTACTTTGATGCGTTTGGGCGATCGGTTTTATTGTCATCTGCTTTGGTTTTTTATCATCAAATTTCATTTGTCATCATACTACCTGTGTGTGTCTTTCTTTTTTTTTGAAGAGTGTATATGTTCAAACTATCTGTAAACTTCCGGAATGGCATGGATTGATGATAAACGTAAAAGAAACATGTGGAATATTCTGTGATGTTATGGTGACACCGGACTGGTCTAGCACTGTGTGGAAAGTGCTGGAAGCTGTTTAGACTATGTTAGTGGAGCCGGCGCGTCCCTCCCTCATCTCACATTGCATCTGACATTACATCAAAAACCAGCTTTTGTGTGAAGTTCACATTTGACCCTTGATTCACAATCTAGTTCTAACTTCTGAATTTTGTTTTATACCACAACTGCCATTATTATTTTGTATTCGATACTACAACTGAATATTGTACCACCGCTATATTGCAAAATGCCATTATTATTTGGTATTTGATACTACCACTGAATATTGTACCACCGCTCTATTGCATACTGCCATTATTTTTTGTATTTGATACTAACACTGAATATTGTACCACCGCTCTAATGCATACTGCCACTGTATTTGATACTACCACTGAATATTGTACCACCGCTCTATTGCATACTGCCATTACTATTTTGTATTTGATACTACCACTAAATATTGTACCACCGCTCCATTGCATACTGCCACTGTATTTGATACTACCACTGCATATTGTACCACCGCTCTGTTGCATACTGCCATTATTATTTTGTATTTCATACTACCACTGAATATTGTACCAACGCTCTATTGCTTACTGCCATTACTATTTTGTATTTGATACTACCACTCAATATTGTACCACCGCTCTATTGCATACTGCCATTACTATTTTGTATTTGATACTACCACTCAATATTGTACCACCGTTCTATCGTATACTGCGACTGTATTTGATATTACCACTAAATATTGTACCACTGCTCTATTGCATACTGCCATTATTATTTTGTATTTGATACTACCACTGAATATTGTACCATCGCTCTTTTGCAAAATGCCATTATCATTTGGTATTTGATACTACCACTGAATATTGTACCACCGCTCTATTGCATACTGCCACTGTATTTGATACTACCACTGAATATTGTACCACCGCTCTATTGCATACTGCCATTATTATTTTGTATTTGATACCACCACTGAATATTGTACCACCGCTCTATTGCATACTGCTATTATTATTTGGTATTTGATACTACCACTGAATATTGTACCAGCGCTCTATCGTATACAGTGACTATATTTGATATTACCACTGAATATTGTACCACCGCTCTATTGCATACTGCTATTATTATTTGGTTTTTGATACTACCACTGAATATTGTACCACCGCTCTATTGCATACTGCTATTATTATTTGGTTTTTGATACTACCACTGAATATTGTACCACCGCTCTATTGCATACTGCCACTGTATTTGATACTACCACTGAATATTGTACCACCGCTCTATTGCATACTGCCATTATTATTTTGTATTTGATACCACCACTGAATATTGTACCACCGCTCTATTGCATACTGCTATTATTATTTGGTATTTGATACTACCACTGAATATTGTACCAGCGCTCTATCGTATACAGTGACTATATTTGATATTACCACTGAATATTGTACCACCGCTCTATTGCATACTGCTATTATTATTTGGTTTTTGATACTACCACTGAATATTGTACCACCGCTCTATTGCATACTGCTATTATTATTTGGTTTTTGATACTACCACTGAATATTGTACCACCGCTCTATTGCATAATGCCATTTTTAATTTGTATTTCATACCACCACTGAATATTGTACCACCGCTCTATTGCATACTGCCATTATTATTTTGTATTTGATACCACCACTGAATATTGTACCACCGCTCTATTGCATACTGCTATTATTATTTGGTATTTGATACTACCACTGAATATTGTACCAGCGCTCTATCGTATACAGTGACTATATTTGATATTACCACTGAATATTGTACCACCGCTCTATTGCATACTGCTATTATTATTTGGTTTTTGATACTACCACTGAATATTGTACCACCGCTCTATTGCATACTGCTATTATTATTTGGTTTTTGATACTACCACTGAATATTGTACCACCGCTCTATTGCATACTGCCATTGTATTTGATACTACCACTGAATATTGTACCACCGCTCTATTGCATAATGCCATTTTTAATTTGTATTTCATACCACCACTGAATATTGTACCACCGCTCTATTGCATACTGCTATTATTATTTGGTTTTTGATACTACCACTGAATATTGTACCACCGCTCAATTGCATACTGCTATTATTATTTTGTATTTGATACTACCACTGAATATTGTACCACCGCTCTATTGCATACTGGCATTATTATTTTGTATTTGATACCACCACTGAATATTGTACCACCGCTCAATTGCATACTGCTATTATTATTTGGTTTTTGATACTACCACTGAATATTGTACCACCGCTCTATTGCATACTGCAATTGTATTTGATACCACCACTGAATATTTTACCACCGCTCTATTGCATACTGCCATTATTATTTTGTGTTTGATACCACCACTGAATATTGTACAAACGCTCTATTGCATACTGCCATTACTATTTTGTATTTGATACCACCACTGAATATTGTACCACCGCTCTTTTGCATACTGCGAATGTATTTGATATTACGAAAGAATATTGTACCACCGCTCTATTGCATACTGCCATGTTTATTATTTTGTATTTGATACTACCACTGAAAATTGTACCACCGCTCTATTGCATACTGCGAATGTATTTGATATTACCACTGAATATTTTACCACCGCTCTATTGCATACTGCCATTATTATTTGGTATTTGATACTACCACTGAATATTGTACCACCGCTCTATTGCATACTCCCATTATTTTTTGTATTTGATACTACCACTAAATATTGTACCACCGCTCTATTGCATACTGCGACTGTATTTGAAATTACCACTAAATATTGTACCTCCGCTCTATTGCATACTGCCATTATTATTTGGTATTTGATACCACCGCTCTATTGCAAAATGCCATGATTATTTTGTATTTGATACTACCACTGAATATTGTATCTCCGCTCTATTGCATACTGCCATTATTATTTGGTATTTGATACCACCGCTCTATTGCAAAATGCCATTATTATTTGGTATTTGATACTACCATTGAATATTGTACCACCGCTCTATTGCATACTGCGACTGTATTTGATATTACCACTGAATATTGTACCACCGCTCTATTGCATACTACCATTATTATTTGGTATTTGATACCACCGCTCTATTGCAAAATGCCATTATTATTTGGTATTTGATACTACCACTGAATATTGTACCTCCGCTCTATTGCATACTGCCATTATTATTTGGTATTTGATACCACCGCTCTATTGCAAAATGCCATTATTATTTGGTATTTGATACTACCACTGAATATTGTACCACCGCTCTACTGCATACTGCCACTGTATTTGATACTACCACTGAATATTGTACCAGCGCTCTATCGTACACAGCGACTATATTTGATATAAGCACTGAATATTGTACCACCGCTCTATTGCATACTGCCATTATTGTTTTGTATTTGATACTACCACTGAATATTGTACCACCTCTCTATTGCATACATCCACTGTATTTGATACCACCACTAAATATTGTACCACCGCTCTGTTGCATACTGCAATTATTATTTTGTATTTGATACTACCACTGAATATTGTACCACCGCTCTATTGCATACTGCCATTGTATTTGAGGTGTTGATTTTCAAACCTAATTAATTGTATAATCAATAACACTATTCATTTCCAAAAAAATCATTGTGGATTTTACTTTACAGTTGACTCAAATAATACGGGTCGACAGCACCAAATAATATATATTTACTTACTTCATTTTGTGTGAGTCTCTCGTTTGAGATAAACATATACATATCAATTTCTTCAGCCATCTCAGTATTTATCGAAAATTCAAATAAATAAAAATGGGACATAAGTGATGAGTTGTTTAAAATGTATACCTCTATTAAAAAAAAGAATAGTGGGAGGGCATAATGGAGGGGTAAACATTCCTGGAGGATTCTTGGAGGATTTGGAACAATAGCTGGTGACATTTCACACTGTACATGCGCTGTAGGCTATAGGTCACCCTATCGTGAAAGAATGAAACAGTCCTCGATCCCTTGATTTAGCTACTCAATGAATACGTAGAATGTCGTCATCGAGACAAAGAGGAGCATGTAGATATTGATAATTACTGCGGACCGCGAGTAAATACATATTTTGTATTTGCTTACAAAATACAGACGAACCTTTCATTTTGAAAAGAAAAAAATCGTATTCAACCACTACCATGAACAAATGTCACGCTAAGTAATAAATAGCATAGTTTAAACAAAATTCTCTTACTTCAAGCTGTCATATATGTTTTCTATTTAAATCCTGAATCTGACCAGTTATATCTGGTTCATATGATATATTATTCATCGAAAATATTATGGAGGAATGTATTTATGTTTTAAAAAGCTACAGTAAACTACGGTTATAACGAACTCAAAGGGACTACTAATTTTAGTTCGTTATAACCGTAATTCGTTATAAGAATATATACATCATAACTACAACATATAGTCGGGACTAAAAAGTTAGTTCGTTATATCCGTTAGTTCGTTATAAGCGTGTTCGTTATAACCGTAGTTATAACTGTACGTTGAAATGAAAAATACAGATCATGAGTTCTTGTTTAGGATAACTTAACAGTTTCAGAATATTGTATCATACTCCTCATGAAAGTTTACTATAAAAATAGTTTGTCTTTAATGAAAACAGAAGTTATTCGAGAAGTCGACAAACATAAGATAAAGTCATAATCTCACCGATAGTGTCTTCCAAATCCTGAAATTCATGAAACACATGTCTTCCGTGTAGCATGTATCCCTTTTTTCGAGCTTTAGAACCCGTTTAGAGTATGTTTAAGTTTAATGTCATCATTTTTTTTGCCTCAACACTACTGTGATATACCGTAAAAGGTCTTTTAGAAATAA